>NC_142586.1:78777424-79017424 GCF_965207765.1 Zootoca vivipara
TATTGCACACAGGAATTGTTTGTGGGCCATAAACCATCCTGCAAGGGTCACTGTTTTGTGCAAGTTATAGGAGGAAGATAGAGAGGAGAATTGTTTCAACATTCTTTTCCCTCTGCATGTTTCTAGGGAGGACAATACATTAAAATGGAATATGGATTTTTTTCTAAGAATGGATGGCTAATGGAATTAAAAGATCTTATAACAGCTGCTTGGGGTACTCTGGTCTTCTGGCTGAATGTGGTGCTGAAACACTTCAATTATTATGAGATCTCCAGCAGTTCAAAATAAATCATTTTGGCTACTGCCGAACCAAACCCGGTGTGATTGTTCTATATAACAGCAGCTGAAGACAGACTATCTGAAAAATGAATCAAATCAATAGAAGACAGGTAACATTTAAAAACAAACAAAAAAACCCCATCACAATACTAGGGAAATCATGTTAGTAAATAAATATTTGTGATCACTAGTTATGTGAATGCATTCATTCTTTAGGGCAGAATTGTAGGGAAACATGGTAATGGTTTGGTGTATGTAGCCATTCCCAAACTTCATTATTATTAATAAAATCCTGATTTAAGTGTTGTCCAACGCTTAGCATATTTCTGGATATGCACACACAAAATTGCAGGCATTTGGGGTTAAGCTACTCCTCTTCTTTCCAACCCCACTACCCACAAAATGCATCGATAATTTTTCACTCTTTTTTCTGATCTTAATTATTTCAGTTGCTTAATTTGTTAATCCATGTACAGAAGCTACCGCAGAAGGGGGCTCTGAAGCGTACTAATGCCGTATTTGCTGTCTCTGCCTTTGAAGCCAAGTGCCCTGGCTCACAGCAGATACACCTGAGGCTTGTTAGTCATGCTCTTCATTAGTCCAACATTCTCCTGGGATTAGCAGTTGTCTTCTGCCTAACCTCTTTCTCGGTGGAGATGCTAAATGCCCATTTAATTGCTGCACCAGCCTAGAGAAATGCACTCACCCTGACAGGAGTGCTTAATGCAGATTAAACACAATTTTTCAAAACAACAACAATATAAACATAAGAGGACATCTAGCGCTGTCGCATCGTGTTAATAGTAGCACTCAATTATGTAACTGTGTGTACACAGAAATGTAATGCACAAAAATGGGCACATCTAGGCCAAACATGTGAATTAAATGCTGTAAGAATGGGAATGAAAGCTAAAGGGTGCTGTGTACGAATGATCTGGCCCTTCTCAGCTCCATTCAAAGACCCTCTGATCCTTTCTGCCAGAACTTCTTTCACCCGTCACCATGACTACAGGCTTGGCTGAGGAAGACACTCTGGTCCCCAGCTCTGCACTCCTTTACATGCAACGACCAATTTAGGTGTGTCTAAATCACATGTAATTGTCCAAATGTGAAACCCAGAAGTAGCCCCCAAACATCATAAAGACGTCACAAATAGGGGCAGAACAGGGTGGGGGTGGCAAGGACTTACACATGCTCCATCGGCACATTGTGTAGCCTTAATTTGAGAAGTGCGAATTAAACAATTTCTCGTTAAAAAGTAGGAAAGTACATATCTGCATGCTATAATGTAGTATGGGAAGAAGAAACTTGATGGCTTGTTGAATGCTGGAGTTACTGTGAGTTTAGAGGTTCTGGCTACCCCCTGTAGTGTTACAACCTTAATAAACAATTGGAAGCCAATATTAGAATCATAGAATCATAGAATCATAGAATCATAGAGTTGGAAGAGACCACAAGGGCCATCCAGTCCAACCCCCTGCCAAGCAGGAAACACCATCAAAGCATTCCTGACAGATGGCTGTCAAGCCTCTGCTTAAAGACCTCCAAAGAAGGAGACTCCACCACACTCCTTGGCAGCAAATTCCACTGCCGAACAGCTCTTACTGTCAGGAAGTTCTTCCTAATGTTTAGGTGGAATTTTCTTTCTTGTAGTTTGAATCCGTTGCTCCGTGTCCGCTTCTCTGGAGCAGCAGAAAACAACCTTTCTCCCTCCTTTATATGACATCCTTTTATATATTTGAACATGGTTATCATATCACCCCTTAACCTTCTCTTCTCCAGGCTAAACATACCCAGCTCCCTAAGCCGTTCCTCATAAGGCATCGTTTCCAGGCCTTTGACCATTTTGGTTGCCCTCTTCTGGACACGTTCCAGCTTATCAGTATCCTTCTTGAACTGTGGTGCCCAGAACTGGACACAATACTCCAGTTAGTCCTGCTTAGAAGCTAGAGGATGTCTCTAAACTCTGCTGCAACACTCTTAGAATCATAAAATCATAGAGTTGGAAGACACCACAAGGGCCATCCAGTCCAACCCCCTGCCGAGCAGGAAACACCATCAAAGCATTCTTGACATATGGCTGTCAAGCCTCTGCTGTCAAGCCTCTTGGCTGAACCATGGTGAGCAACAAGTTTCAGAAGCCAGTCAGGAGCAGTTTATGGTCCACTTTCCCCCATTCTCTTCCTTGCAGAAGGTCACAGGTTCACAGGTTCAATCCGTACCACGTAGGGCTGGGGGGAAACCCTGTCTCAAAGCCCTGAGAACCATTGGCAGTCAATGTAGTCAACACTGACCTAGATGGGCCAACAGCCTGACCTGATAGAAGGCAGCTTCCTATCTACAATTGCTAGATTCTGATAGATATTGCAGAGAGCATTGATTCTTCTACTGTTGGAAGAAAAACGTGCAATACTTAGCATCTCCAGTTAAAATGGTCAGGGAGCAAGAGGTGATGACCTCTGCTTGAGATGCTGGAAAGGTTCTTTTAGAGTAGACAATATGGGCTAAACAGACCAACACTCCGACCTGTTATAAGGCAGCTTCCTAGAAACATATGGATTCTAAAGCAGCTTTCTTTGCTTTGGCTGCTAGTCCCCATTAGTCTTGCACTTGTGGGTCAGGTTAGGATCAGAATTCACAAGGATCTGATTTCTCAAGTCATAAAACAGCACGGAGAACAGCATGGAGACATTAGGAATAAAGGGGGGAAAGAGGTGGAAGGGGGCATGGTGAGTGGGGTTGGGGTTGGGTTGCAATGCTTCTATTTTACTTAGTGTATGTGTGAGGTTTTGTGTCAGTGTCGCTTGGTGAGAGAGGTTGGGACTTTGATGTAGTTAGTCAGGGCCAGCCTGCCCAATGAGGGCAGGCAGAATGCCAAGAAGTAATGTCCCACAGGTACCCAGTTGCTGGCAGAAACGTGGTGGCAGCAGCAATAGCTTCTGGTGAGATCTCACTGAAATTTCAAACGATCTCAGACCTGCCATTGCTGCTTCACATGTGCTGCCGCACAACCTAGGTGTTGGCGGCAGAGCGGCAGCACCTCCCCATTTCACCTCAGGTGACAAAACAGGAGGTACCACCTGTGTCGTCAGTTCATACGTTGAAGGTGAAAGGTTATACTTTCGTTGCAATGGTTGCAGAGCTCTAAGATTTAGCAGGAGCTCACTTATCCAATCAGGGCCGTCTCAAACCGGTCAGGCGCCCTGGCACCGTGGCACGGAGATCGCTCCAGCGCCCCCGCCCTAGTGGGCGGGCGCAGCGCGCAGCACAGCTTTGCCGCGCAGCGCCCTCCTGCGGGCCCCGCGCCACCGAGACTACCCCTAGAGCCGGGCCTGTATCCAAAAAACACACACACAACAACAGCTGTACCCCACCCATCTGACTGGGTTACCCCAGTCATTCTGGGTGGCTTCCAACATATATAAAAACATAATAAAACATTACACATTAAAAAGCTTCCCTATACAAGGCTGCTTTCAGATGTCTTTTAAAGCTTACATAGTTACTCATCTCCTTGGCATCTGATAGGAGGGTGTTCCACAGGGTGGGCACCGCTACCGAGAAGGCCTTCTGCCTGATTCCCTGTAGCTTCATGTCTCACAGTGAGGGACCTGCCAGAAGGCCGTGGGGGCTGGATCTCAGTGTCTGGGCTAGAAGATGGGGGTTGAATGTCAGATACAGCACCATTATGGTAGGGATGCTAGGAAAACACTCAAGAGATATGGTCCTCTGGGTGATGATAAGGAAAATAGACAACAACACTACAAATATAGGGTTATTTTATTGTTTTAAACCCACAGATAGCAATTATAAACTTTTCCTCTTTTTTCCAAAGGGAAATGTATCAGAGCACCCAGGGAAAGGCAATGCAACATAATGTGTATATACAACTGATTGTTTCATATGTCTGCTGTTATGAACATCAGAACGGCCATTTCTAAATGTTTCATTTCTGTTTCACACTGGGATTTAACGAAGTTGCTTCACACCAAGAAATGTCAAAAGTATTACTTTAAAACAACAATATAAACTTACCACAAAGCCAGGGTGGCTGTTCCAGGCTCACAACTTTCTGTAATAGCCTCTTCAAGCCCTCATTAAAACATAACGGCCACTCTCTTTTATCTAGTCTATCTATCAAAAAATCTTTTAAACAGAATTCTGCAATTCTAGAAAAGCACTGCTGTTCTAAATTTTTGTTTTAACACCCAATTGCCCTAATGTCTCTGTATTACTGCTTTAACATCCTTATTTTCTATAAGCGTGTCATTTCTTCAAGACACTTGCCATTCAGCTATGCCCCTTTCTCTAGCTTCAGAACGAAGCAATCTGAAGCAGAGCAGAGCGTCTGGAGAGAGAGCTGGCATTTTGCTCTGCAAAAAAATGACTAATGTTTTCTTATATTTCTTGTAGCTGCCTGGGCGAAACAGGCAAAAAAACGCCGGCAGCCTGTCTACTACCATTGACACCTCGTTCGACCTGCTGCCACTTGCTGACCGCTAGATAGCCTCAAAGACTATAAAGACTGGTTTGCCTTTAATTTGTACATGCTATCTGTTTAACGTTTGATTTTGGCTCTTGTGTCAGCACTTGTATATGGTTCTCTTATTGTTTTCTCTTTGGATTAATAATACTTGATTGAAACTTGATTGAATTTGGTGCCTTTGCGTGCTGCTTGTTTTATTTTGGCCTGATTATAGAGAGCTTTTCTCTCTCTCTCTTGCTCCTTTCCCTCCCCACCCAGTGTTTAGAGATTTCTTTGTGCCGAATTATAATATTGAAGTAAACTTTATTGAACTACAGAGCCACCCCTGAAGTATACATACATGGCTGAACGTCCATATCATTTTAAGAACAAAGCAAGGCACTGAGTCAGAAAATAATATAGTGCTACCTGTTGCTACAAACCCAATTGTTCCGTTTCCTTTTCTTCAACATCTCACTAGACAACCGGCAGGTAGTGCATAGCCACACTACCATGGTAATAAATTGAACCACATTCATGTGTGTGTGATCCTGATTGGGACAAATTAATAAAGCACAAATTAACCCTAGAAGAGTTAAAAGATGCCAACCTTTGTTCCACAAAGAAGCAAAGCAAATTGAGATTAAAGAGCTAGCTGTACAAAATGTTCAGGATCATATACATGATAAAGGTAAAGGGTAAAGGGACCCCTGACCATTAGGTCCAGTCGTGACCGACTCTGGGGTCGTGCGCTCATCTCGCATTATTGGCCGAGGGAGCCAGCGTACAGCTTCCAGGTCATGTGGCCAGCATGTCAAAGCCGCTTCTGGCGAACCAGAGCAGCACACGGAAACGCCGTTTACCTTCCCGCTGTAGCGGTCCCTATTTATCTACTTGCACCTTGATGTGCTTTCGAACTGCTAGGTTGGCAGGAGCTGGGACCAAGCAACGGGAGCTCACCCCGTTGCAGGGATTCAAAGCGCCGACCTTCTGATCAGCAAGCCCTAGGCTCTGTGGTTTAACCCACAGCGCCACCTGCATCCCTGGCTTCCAAAATGTAGCTTCTCTGTTGGAAAGTATTTGCTTGAAGCTATTTTTGACTAATAGATTTAGGTACTTCAAAGTAACTTGTACTTTTCATGGTTCCATTTTCAATATACCAATATAGCTTGGTTTGGATGTAAATGGTCCTTGTTTCTCAACTGCTTGTATCCTTATCTGTAATCTCAGAAGATGTTGAAGCTAGAATCCAAAAGAAGTATATGACATGCAGAAGGGAGCAGAGAAATCAGTTCCTCGAATCCTTGCTTGGATTGGTAGCTAGAATTCCTTCTCCTTAATCTTTAGGTTAAACTGCTAGAAAATCCTAAACTTTTAACCAGTTTTGACTGGTGGAAGCTTTAGGAGGATGTATTTTAGGGCTTAGTAATCAGCATGCTTTATTGATAGCTATTGGTAGCTATTTTTATTTGCCAGTCTAATATTGTTTTTCAATTACCCCCTTGTATTAATTTCACATGTACTTTCTTTGCTTATATTTCAGTTTTTGCGAGTATGTATATTTTCATCATCTCTGGGCTTTGATTGAAATACATTGGAAAGATTTGTTTTATTTTATCTGATCCTAGTCCATTTCTGATCATCACCACTACCTCATTGGGGCAAGCTAAATACCTTAGAATATTGTTTAAGGACCTGTTTTCATGCTAGACCAGGACTGTCCAAGATAACAAAATCCCTACTGGGAACTATTGTTTCAATAAAGAACAACCCAGAGTTTGAAAGGTTTTATGCAAGTATTGCCAGATCCTCACTGAAAGAGGGAGGGGAGATCAGTGGAAACTGCTTCCCTCCCCTGTCCTCTTATGGAAGTTTCCCTCCGGGAAGAGGGCAAAATTGCAGGTTTTTCTATTAGTGGAAATACATCTCAGCAGTGCAATCCAGTGCCTGTTTACTCAGAAGCAAGTCTCTTTTAGCTTACTCCCTAATAAGAACTGCAGCTTAAATAAAGATTTAGTTACATTTGATCCTTGCCACTCATTGCAGCATTTCCCCATCAAGTCTAATTCATTCCCTTGACCAACCTTGAGTCTATGTAACCCATGGTTAAGGTGCAGTCTTCCTGGGCCGTTTCTTAGCTTTCCAATCTAATACCTGTCATTTATCCAGTGCTGTGTTCCAATTCAGTGGTGCATGGTTGCTCTAATCTCTTACAGCAACATCTTTAGAATAAAGAACAGGTGTTGAGTTGTAAAGCCCAGACGAGGCAAAATCTGTCAGTTGACATATTGTCTGTTTGTAGCTATGGCTTTAAAAAAAGCATGTAGCATAAGCCCATGTGGCTCTTGTTTAAAGGATGGAGTCTGGAGCGGGGCCATGCCTTTAGCCCTGCCCATGATGCCAAGTCTTAAAAACAAAACCACATCTGCAGCATCAAAAAGCCAATCTGCCAGCTCCACAATGCATGTGTAGGGGATCCATATGACCGAGGCCCCCAATTGTGTGGATGTCCTCATTGCACAGGGCCCCTGCACATGAGGAGAAGCTCACCCAGTGGTGTCATTGTTGTGAAAAGAAGACCCGATAATGAGTGTGGGGCTAAAAGCGCATCTTGAGTGTGCTTTACATGTGAATAATACGTACAAGGGGTTTTCAGTGGCAACCCCTAACCCCATTTACCTGCGAATAAGCCCCGCTGAATTCAGCAGAGCTTGCTTCTAGTTGGTCAGGACTGCCCTTGGTTAGGACTTGTAACACTTTACAGAAATAAAACGAAGTCAAACAATAAGGACATCAACTTTTGTACCCCATTCGTACAAGGACGCTATTTCAGAAGCATTTGCCTTGGGCCAGACCTTGGGCTGATGTGGCATTAACACACAAGATCAACAGAAATTAACTGGGTTAACAATGTGGAGAGTTACGTTCAGGAGCTTTGTTTTGTTTTTGGATAGTCCTATTTCCCATTCCTCACAGCTTCAAGAAGGCATATTGGACAATATACAATAGCAAGATGAGAACTGATCCAAACACTGATAATATGTGCTTTAGTTTTCCCACCAGGTCTGTACCTTCTCAATGTGGATCTTGCTGGCATACGTTTTGTAACACAACTCAAAAGTGTGACAATCATCAGCTGTTGAGAACTGGCCATTAAATACAGGATAAGCAAGGTTTCCCTTTACCCGTGTTTCTTTCTTCTACTCCCTCTTTATAAACCTTTGTTTCTCCTGTAGTATCTCAGCATATATGAGAGAGAACCTCTTTCTATGTACTTTTCCTGCGCTACTTTATCAGCAAGGGTAAAACATATATATTAGAAGAACCTGGGTTGTGTTTTTTTGTAAGTGTCTCAACTTGTGTTCCTTGTGGGCTACTAATTCCAGGTTGAACCCTCTGAGGAAGGGGTGAGGAACCTTTGCCCCTTGCCCCACACATGCTGGTAGACTCAGAAGACTCCAACTCCATTAGCCCCAGCCAGTGTGGTCAGTGGTCAGGGGTGATGGGAGTCGTAGTTCAGTTACATTTGAAGGGTCGCAAGTTTCCCACACCTGCTCTAGGCCAACGTTCCTCAACTTTGTGCCTTCAGGTGTTGTTAGACTGCAATTGTCATAATCTCTGGCCATTGGCTAAGATGGCTTGGGAGGCTGTGAGATGGGGCTGGAGTCAGCTTAGTGCATTAGCAGGAGGATTTTCCCCTCCTTTACTCCTCCCAGGCACCCCTTGGGTCCCCCCAATTAGCTTGGGGATGGGGAGGGGGTCTGGAGAACCCCTAGAATAGAGCAGAGGAAGGGAAGGGGGAGATTATTTCACCAGGCAAGCTGAAATGCTGGTACGGATGGAACGATGGAAGAGTGCAACATGGCATCTAAAGACCTAAGGTTGAAGAAGGCTGCTCTAGGGCAAAATAACTTGCAGGTGGACTTGGGGCAGCTAATGACTGCTTCTGCTTGAGTGAACAGCCTCTTAAATGCCCATCTTTTTCCTGAGCTGTAGTGGTCTGTCAGTTCTTAAGCACCTTATCTACCTTATCTACAAGAGTGTCCTGCAAGAAACAAATTTAATTTTTTTTTAAAAAAAAACTTAGTTGGTCTCTAAGGTGCTACTGGACAATTTTTTTAATTTTTTAATTTATTTCAACTGTGTCAGACCAACACAGCTACCTACCTTAATATGCAAGAAACAGACACCTACACCATTTGTTCTGGGGTCTAGCAGACAAAGAGATATAAAAAGGTAGCTCTTTACCCCAAACTCTAGCAATGAGTCAGCCCCTAAGCATGAGCAACATCTATTCACTGAGGTGGATTGTGCTCTACTGTGGATAAACTGGCCCAGCATGCTCAGTAGGGGGGGGGGGCTTAGAATAAGAAGCTAAACTTGTGTATCTCCAGTAAGAGAATCTATAGTGGCACCACTCTGCAAGAGTCTGAAAGCCATTTTGCATAGAACATGTTAAAATTTCACAGTAGGGTGTAAATGTAAGATTATTGTTTTTACTGCTACCTGAATATTATAAGCCATTAGCCTCTCTATGCACCTGCATTCATTATCTCCTGCATTTATGCTTTATCCAATTTTCCAATATAACCTAATAGTCATAAGATCTGTCTCTGCAATTTAATTCTAAAATAATTATAGGATATAAATAATTTTTTATATATGCTTCCATCTTTTATTGCTAAATCAGTATTTTCTGTTGGGTTTGCACCTCCCCCCCTTCCAGTATTGGTAGTTAGCACCATGATTTACAGCTTTATTTTCTTCACTTTTGATAATGGACATTTCCCACTGTGTTCTAATGGAAGCATGAAATGTACCTGGTCTTGACTACGGTAATAGGAAGATATAGATTGAAAGTATATTTCTTGGTTCAGGATATATATTATGCTTGAGGCATTATACAAATGGGCTCTAGTGTGCAGACAGTTGAAAAAGTTCTGATTAAAGGCCAAAGTCCTATTGTAGAGATATTGTTGGGTTTCTTGAATAATCAAAGTTGCTTTTGAGCCAGTCATTTCACACTCTAGCAAGGTTATGCTTAAAATTCTACAAGGCAGGCTTAGGCAGTATGTGGACCGAGAACTCCCAGAAGTGCAAGCTGGATTTCGAAGGGGCAGAGGAACCAGAGACCAAATAGCAAACATGCGCTGGATTATGGAGAAAGCTAGAGAGTTCCAGAAAAACATCTACTTCTGCTTCATTGACTATGCAAAAGCCTTTGACTGTGTCGACCACAGCAAACTAGGGCAAGTTCTTAAAGAAATGGGAGTGCCTGATCACCTCATCTGACTCCTGAGAAATCTCTATGTGGGACAAGAAGCTACAGTTAGAACTGGATATGGAACAACTGATTGGTTCAAAATTGGGAAAAGAGTATGACAAGGTTGTGTATTGTCTCCCTGCTTATTTAACTTATATGCAGAATTCATCATGCGAAAGGCTGGACTAGAGGAATCCCAAGCCGGAATTAAGATTGCCAGAAGAAATATCAACAACCTCAGACATGCAGATGACACAACCTTGATGGCAGAAAGTGAGGAGGAATTAAAGAACCTTTTAATGAGAGTGAAAGAGGAGAGCGCAAAATATGGTCTGAAGCTCAACATCAAAAAAACCAAGATCATGGCCACTGGTCCCATCACCTCCTGGCAAATAGAAGGGGAAGAAATGGAGGCAGTGAGAGATTTTACTTTCTTGGGCTCCTTGATCACTGCAGATGGTGACAGCAGTCACGAAATTAAAAGACGCCTGCTTCTTGGGAGAAAAGCAATGACAAACCTAGACAGCATCTTAAAAAGCAGAGACATCACCTTGCCGACAAAGATCCGTCTAGTTAAAGCTATGGTTTTCCCAGTAGTGATGTATGGAAGTGAGAGCTGGACCATAAAGAAGGCTGATCGCCGAAGAATTGATGCTTTTGAATTTTGGTGCTGGAGGAGACTCTTGAAAGTCCCATGGACTGCAAGAAGATCAAACCTATCCATTCTGAAGGAAATCAGCCCTGAGTGCTCACTGGAAGGACAGATCCTGAAGCTGAGGCTTCAATACTTTGGCCACCTCATGAGAAGAGAAGACTCCCTGGAAAAGACCCTGATGTTGGGAAAGATGGAGGGCACAAGGAGAAGGGGATGACAGAGGACGAGATGGTTGGACAGTGTTCTCAAAGCTACCAACATGAGTCTGACCAAACTGCGGGAGGCAGTGGAAGACAGGAGTGCCTGGCGTGCTCTGGTCCATGGGGTCACAAAGAGTCGGACACGACTAAACGACTAAACAACAACATGCAACATCCACATGGAGAGGCAGCAAACGGTGTTGATTTACAAATAAAAAGCTCTAGCTGGGATTGATGGGAGTTGCAGTCAAAAATATCTGGAAGGCATGAGGTTGGAAAAAGTTGCTCTGGCCCAGTTTCTGTCCTCTGGTTTCTCAACTCTCAAAGTAGTATGTTCCACACTAAAAGCAATCAGATGTCAAAAAGTAGAAACTCTGAAAGGTGAATTCTTTGAAAATAATGTATTGGCAGGGGCAGATGTCTCTAACTTGGGAGGCCAAGAATCTAGATGTACTGTGGAAAAATTGGTATAAATCTTCACCTTGGTCATTGCACCATTTTATCTTACTGTAACTATTATTGCTTTAGTACAACATGTTTTATAGAGCACTTCAACACCCATTTTATAGGCTCTTTTGTTAAACACTCATATTGATGTTGCAGGAGAAGCCATACATTTTCTTTACTAGTTATTCTCTATTCTCTAGCCATGCTAGGACAGCATTTTACTGTGTTATTCATTCCACAACCTGGAATGATTCTGGGTCTTTATAGGAAATGCTAGGTTTTATCCTTTATAGAATTGTCCTTGAAAATAACATCTCAAACATTATTAGATATGCAAGCAAGGGGGTCTCAAATTGCGGGAAAGTATGTGAAAAACTTGGTCATAGCTCACCATCATTTCTAAGAGACCACAGAAGGACCCCTCCCAAGCGGAGTGAATGGGTAGTAAAATGGCAAATGGAATTCAACATAAGCAAGTGTCAAGTGGTGCATGTTGGCGCTAAAAATCTTAATTTCGCATATATGTTCATAGGGTCTGAACTGGTGGTGACTGACCAGGAATTTTCTGCTGCTCCAGAGAAGCAGACACGGAACAACGGATTCAAGCTACAAGAAAGAAGATTCCATCTAAACATTAGGAAGAACTTCCTGACAGTAAGAGCTGTTCAACAGTGGAATTTGCTGCCAAGGAGTGCGGTGGAGTCTCCTTCTTTGGAGGTCTCTAAGCAGAGGTTTGACAGGCATATGTCAAGAATGCTTTGATGGTGTTTCCTGCTTGGCAGGGGGTTGGACTGGATGGCCCTTGTGGTCTCTTCCAACTCTATGATTCTATGATTCTATGAATGAGACCTTGGGGTCATAGTAGATAGCTCAATGAATATGTCAACCCCATGTGCATCACAATTTGCACGGTAGGATCATTAGGAAAGGAATTGGAAAATAAACTGCTGACATCATAGTGCCATTATACAAATCTATGGTGCAACTGTATTTAGAATACTCTATATAGTTCTGGTTGTCTCACATTAAAAGGGATATTGTAGAGTTGGCAAAGGTTCAGAACAGGACAACCAAAATGATCCAGGGGATGTTGTGACTCCCTTGGGGACTTTTTAGTTTATAGAAAAGGTGAGGAAGAGGTGACATGACGGAAGTTTATAAAATTCTGCATGGCATAGGGAAAGTGGATAGAGGAAAGTTTTCCTCCTTCTCTCATAACACCAGAACTCATGGACAGCCAAAGAAGCTGAATGCTGGAAGATTCAGGACATATACAAGAAAATGCTTCCTTACACAGCACAATGTTCAACTATATGGAATCACTCCCATAGGAGACGATGATGGTCAGCAACTTCGACAGTTTTAAAAGAAGATTCGGAAAATTGAGTAAATAGCTATCAGAGGCTGCTAGCCATGATGACTAAGCTTTGTCTCCAGAGTTTTGGAGGCATAACACTTCTGAATACCAGTTGTTGGAAGGCACAAGAGGGGAGAGAGGCCTCTTGTGCTTGAATCCTGCTTGCAGGTTTCCCACAGGCATCTGTGAGAATGGGATGCTGGGCTACATGATGGGCAATTGGCCTCTCTCCCAACTGCTTTTTTTTTTGAAAATTATATAAGTAAGGATTTATCCCCATCAGTGCATTTGCTTTCTGAGAAGGAACTCAGTAGCACATGCCGAATAATGGCTATGAATAATAGCCCTAAAGTGTTTCTTCCCCCTACCACACTTCTCTTTTGCTTACTCGGATTTTGCATGTGGATAAGGCCAAGGGCTCCCAGCTGTAATGAGAATTACATAACAAAAGCTTTTCTCTTTAAGGACCTTTAAGGAAAATGTGTCACCTCTTATCAAATCACAGTGACAAAGTTGCTTCACCTCAAATTTGACATGATAAATCCTGAGTCATCTGAGGTAACCCTGTGTGACTTTGTAGTTGTCAAAAGGATCGAACAGCTTTTCAAAACTTGTTTGTTTGTTTCGATGTCTCCAACATTTCAAGTGTCTTTGTTTATATTAAAAGCAATTCCAATAAGAAAGTTTATCTTTAATAGGATTTTTAAAAGAAAGCTGAAGTCAAAAACATTTTTATATCAACATACATATTTGTTATATATGACTAGGCTATATGTACAAAAACAATAATTGTGGGCAGGGATGCACAAATCTGTCCATTTCGGTTTCTCTTATTTTCTCATTTTTTCACTCTGAAGTGAAGTTCTCCAAGCTTTTGGGATTTTTAAAATTCCCCATAAAGATTCGTCAACATTTTTGTGCAAAGCCCTGTAAAATGCACATTTATGTATATACATTTTTGCTGACCTCTTCTCCTACTACAATGCATTTTATGTTAGTTTCACCAAAATATGCATTTAATGCACAATTTTCACTAGGATATGCATTTTATTGTTCATTATTTGGTTGGAGAACTGCATCACAATATTCAAAAAATGAGAGCTGGATTTTCGTGTGTGCATACAGTTTTGGAACATGCAAATTCAATAGGTGTGCATTTATAATAATTCTGAACCAAATTCCTCTTCCATCCCTAGCTGTGTGTGTGTAAACTTCTTTCTCCACATTATGTCTCCAAAACTTCCATTTTAAGATCAATTGGTGGCGGATATACATAGCGATATACAGAATGTCCTTAGTTCAGTTCCTATCTCTTTTATGTGTTCACTGTGTCCATCCCATCCCATCACCATGTAAATTTTCAGGGGAAATCCCTCGGAAAAAACCCTATCTAAAACCGCCGTGGTTTCCGTTCAGATGTCAAGAAATTCGTAAGCGTGCGGCCATTTGCCCCATTCGTAAGTCGAAAAATTCAGTTGTTGAGTCGTTCATAAGTCGAGGTACCACTGTATGTATGAAATTGGGACATAATGATGTACAATCACTCTTGGGTAGATCATAGGGGGAAATTAAAAACAATGGCTGATCCCTTTGGTTCTTGGGCAGAGCTGGATTTCACACACAGTTAAATAAATTGGAGTTCCTGTTAGTAAATGCACCAATAAAAAAGCAGACCAAGAACTCAGGCCAATATAAGATTCAATAGTGAGAATAATCCCTACTCACAAATCAAACAAGAATCGCAAAAAACAAGAATTGCAAAAAACAAGAATACGTATAATCATACAGAGATTGTAAACTTAAAGCCACAAGAGTGTATGCAAAGCAATAATCTGTTGCAGCATTAAATGTGGGAGTCTTTAAGTTGTAGTCAGAGGTTGGTCATAAATCAGAAGCCAGGACAGGGCCCTCTTTCGGTGTCTTCACCTTCATCAGCTGGAAGTATTAAACATTACATGAACATGGATCTGTCCATCCGTCCGTCTGTCCATCCATCCATCCATATCTCCCTCCACTAGCAATGGGAAACCTATGACTCTCCAGATGCTGCTGGACTCCAACTCCCATCAGCTGCTGCCAGCATGATCAGGGATCATGGGAATTGGAGTCCAACAGCACCTGGAGAACCAAATATTCTTTATCACCCCTCTATATATTCTGTGCCTCATCTATTAATTGTATTGCCTCTGTGGTCAGGGACTTCGCTACATCAACACTGACCAACCACACTGTTAATGTGTGTGTGTGTGTGTGTGTGTGTATATATATATATATATATATATATATATATATATATATATATACCCCCACACATGATTGACTGTTGCAATTTTTGCTTTCTCTCCTCTGTTGTTTATATCTTCTGGAAGGAAGCGGTGGAAAAATATATTTTATCCAGCACAATAATCAAATTAATTGTACAACACCAGGGGTCAGAGAAATGGCAGAAGTTTAGAGATAAATAAATGAGTTTAAAGTGGTACTAGAGCAGACAAAAATCCATTTGTTCAGCTTTGTGAAGGAATACAAACCTTTATACCGCAGGTCAGAAGCCAATTGCTAACTGAGTGGGTTAGGAAGAAATATCTCCTGAGTTATTGTATAATGACGACCAAAGACAAGGTTCCAATATTTCTCGACAATATGTTCCAGTTCAACCTTTGCCTTCAGCTGTACAACCTCTTAAATGAAACAGGTGGCACTGCCAATAAAAGTGATATTTTCCCCACTAACTCTCAGGAATGAAACTACCACCCCCTGCCACATTTTGGTTTGACATGTATTGTGGATGACCTTCTAAACATTTTTTGCCAAGTGTCAATGGCAGCAACGAGAGACTTGCCTGGTATAATTAAGCCCTACAGGAATTCTTATGCAATAGAGTGAAAGTAAATAACTCCCGGGGATGTAATCTGCAACCTTATGATACGAAGAAATTTCAGTATAAAGTTTTTGTTTGTTACTATGTTATGTATGTTACAGTGCCCTTATGTTGTAAACCACCACCCTTTGATCCATGGATGAAGGGTGGTATAGAGATTTGATGAATCAATAAATAACCAAGCCCCATAGATCTTGAAACTTGACTCATAGTCTTAACTTGTTGGCAGATGTGATTCTCAGAAAGATTGTTGAAAACCTTGGTTCTGTTTGCACTTAACCAAATAGTACATTTGAAATGTGCAATATTGCACTCTATTGACACCATAGAAAACAATGGACAATCTCTTTTCAGTGTTTCCATGGATATAGGATTTATTAAACCATATTTCATGTACAGATATTATCACCACGGTCACAAACATTGTGCATAAATTAAGGGGTATATGCCCAATGTCAAACACCATTGGCATTCTATGTGTAGGTATCCTAAGTGAGAATTAAGTCCCACTGAGTTCAATGAGATCTGCTCTTCAGTAACTGTTTTAAGAGCCCTTAAACACTTAAGCAGGGGATCAGCATGACCCTTGAAAATAAAAAGCCTAACTTTGGGGAAAGGGTGTGCAGATTCAAAATTCATACTAATCAGTCTCAAGTTTGGGCAGCAACATGGTTTTTTTACAGGCCCTAATAGGCTCTGTTAGGAATTGTGATATTTTGCCTATGACAAATATCAACATTATTTGGGGAATCCTCATCAGATGAAACATTTGAAGAATTGCATGATGATCCAACAGTTTGAAGCAGTGGTTTTTTTTCCAGGGTATACGGTACCGGCACCTCTTTTGTTGTTGTTAAAAAGGGTGGCACTTACTGTAACAAATTCATGGTGAATTTTTCTTTCAAAAACAACAGCACTGGTTTAAAGACCAGTAAAATTGGTTGGAAATATTCTGCACATGTGTAGGTTGTTGCCAGATTTTGCTTAGGGAAGCTTTTAATGTTTGATGGATTTCTGTATTTTAGTATTTTGTTGGAAGCCACCCAGAGTGGCTTGTTGTTGTTGTTATTATTATTATTATTATTTTATTATTAAAAAATCTGAAGTATGTTTCTCCTTCATTTAAGAAAATTTGAGGAATTCTAGTGAAACCAACCCCACCATCAGACGTATGAAATGCTTGTGTGTGCGCGCATGGAAACATATATCTGCAATTGCATGTAACAGCACTTATTCTAGATAAACAGGGTTGTGTCCAACTAACTTAGAATCATAGAATCATAGAGTTGGAAGAGACCACAAGGGCCATCCAGTCCAACCCCCTGCCAAGCAGGAAACACCATCAAAGCATTCCTGACATATGCCTGTCAAGCCTCTGCTTAAAGACCTCCAAAGAAGGAGACTCCACCACACTCCTTGGTAGCAAATTCCACTGCTGAACAGCTCTTACTGTCAGGAAGTTCTTCCTAATGTTTAGGTGGAAGCTTCTTTCTTGTAGTTTGAATCCATTGCTCCATGTCCGCTTCTCTGGAGCAGCAGAAAACAACCTTTCTCCGTCCTCTATATGACATCCTTTTATATATTTGAACATGGCTATCACATCACCCCTTAACCTTCTCTTCTCCAGGCTAAACATACCCAGCTCCCTAAGCCGTACTTCATAAGGCATCGTTTCCAGGCCTTTGACCATTTTGGTTGCCCTCCTCTGGACACGTTCCAGCTTGTCAGTATCCTTCTTGAACTGTGGTGCCCAGAACTGGACACAGTACTCCAGGTGAGGTCTGACCAGAGCAGAATACAGTGGTACTATTACTTCCCTTGATCTAGATCAGGCACCCCCAAACTGTGGCCCTCCAGATGTTTTGGCCTACAAATCCCTTGATCCCTAGCTAACAGGACCAGTGGTCGGGGAAGATGGGAATTGTAGCCCAAAACATCTGGAGGGCCGAAGTTTGGGGATGCCTGATCTAGATGCTATACTCCTATTGACTTCTACTCAGAGTGGACTCTGTGGGTTGGTATCTAATTAAAATGCCCTGTCTTAGTTTATGCAATGTAAGTTCCCTCTCTCCTCTGCCTGTGTGCAAGCTGTATTCCCCCCAAATTACAAGAGGGTTGGGGGAATCTAAAGAACATATGTAAGGGGCACACAGGTGAGGAGGGGGAAGTTCCATTGCACAAGTGGAAATCCTTGTGCTAATGAGATGCATTAGCTGGAGACTATCCTTTGAAATCAATGGACCTAAATTAGTCATGTCCATTAGTTTCACTGCATCTACTCTGAATATGACTTTATTGGATTCAAGCTGTACTCTTATACTGATGGCACACTACCAGTGTCAGCGATGTGGTGATTTTAGCTTTTTCTTTTAATACATCTCCTAGTGAGATGTTTCAGAATTGTAAAAGATTGAATAGCTCTCGCCATATATCTCATCAAATATAAATGCCCCCTTTTTGAATAGTGCAACATTTCCATTCCCCCATTCTCTGACCTCCAGCAAAAATACAACCTCTTCGTCTGACCAATTATACTAGCCCAATTTCAAACCTTTAAAAGGAGCAGCAAATGTATGAAACAAAATATTTTGAAAATAAGGAAGAGGGATGAATGAAAAAAGCCAGAAGAAAGGATCACCAAATGTATTGTATATATACAAAGCTGTAGGTGTTAGCTTTTTATCATCTGAATAAAAGGGAGGGCTATGTACAAAGATTTCCAAGTGCCAGCAGGTAGCTATATAATGAATGCAGGAATCCCCAAACTTCGGCCCTCCAGATGTTTTGGACTACAATTCCCATCATCCCTGACCACTGGTCCTGCTAGCTAGGGATCATGGGAGTTGTAGGCCAAAACATCTGGAGGGCCGCAGTTTGGGGGTGCCTGGAATAAAGTATTCATAAAATTTCAGTACTAACTAAAAAAATGCATTTTCTGCACTTACAAAGTTGGAATCTTTATATATCTAAGAGGAGGGAAATGTGACTTGTATAAAGAAGATTCTGGAACTGCAAGTCCAAGGGAATAAAATCTCCTTATGTTAAAAGGCAGAAGTTTCCTCCATAATTTACAACTACCGGTAGGGATAGACAAATCTGTCAATTTAGGTTTTTCCCAATTTCTAATTTTTCCAGTCTTGAATTCCATTCTCCACATTTTCTTTTAAGTTCTCACGAGCATTTTAGGGCAAATTTCTCTTAAGATGTACCCAGACTTTTGCTGGTGTTTAGTTCCTACCGGTATGTGTGACCTATTTTATCCCTACCTGTTTTCAACTGTATTTCTTCTAGATGGTCCTGTATTTTTATTGATGTGTTCCATTTTTGTACACTGCCTCAAAACTATTCTGGGAGATCTTTTTAAAAAAAACACATACACCTGTAAATAAATAGATATTTGGTGGGGGGGAAAGGGTTAAGCATTCACCTGCCTGCTAATGCTCCCCTGCCCTTAAATGAGGGAAACATGGAATTTCACATCCCCATGTCTTCTTGGCATGTATAGTTCCATCCCTGCAGGTGCCTGGTTTTGACTGGCTCGTGCTGGAAAACAAGCAGCCATGGTAAGTGGTTAAAATGAGGCAATTGCCATTCCCCGCTTTTGCCAATCCAGAATAACTCAGGAGGGTGATTCTTTTCTTGCCTGCTTGGATTGCATTAAACCTGACATTTCCTTTTCCTTTCCCACTGTTCTAATCCAAGGCTGTTTTGCTTTGGCATTCTTTGTTCTGTCCTAAAGGTGTGCCATCAAGCGCTGGAAAATGAATTTTGCACTCCTGTTGCTTCCGTTGGCAACTCAATCAAGATTCGGGAAACCTTCAAAGGATGGGAAGTGTGGCTGGCTGAGCGGTGAGGCTTACCTCTGATTAACAGGAAACGCCATCCCTTGGTTTTCTTGTTTTGTTTTGTTTCTTCCCCTCTTTACGGCAATATCCTTTCCTTAAATCTGCAGCAAATTTTTCCCCAGTGATTTGAGGTGAGCAGCGGGGAATGAGAACAGAGACAGGAGGCTTACCAGTTTTCATGCAAATGCCTCTCTGCAGCTATGTAATTATGACTGGATGGGTAGGCGATGCATTAAGTAGGATTTATCCTTTGCTGAATATTTCCATGAGTAATAGGAGACTGATCTTCAAGGCAGAATGACATTGCAACTTAGAATATTGTGTTGGGCATGCAGCGCTTCATTTCCCTGAGCAGAAGGAAGACCCAGGGGCAGATGCAACCAGGTCTAATTTCTTGTGAGCAGAGAACGCCAGCACGTCTGTGATTTGTGTTTAGCAAATGCATATGTTGAGTTGGAGAGATCAGGCAAGCAGCACACAGATGATTCTAGTTTGAAAAGTAGCACCAGTTCTCTAAAGCAAGCAAGCAAACAAACAAAACACACAAGATTTGCTTGGGGACTCTTCATGCACCTTCATCCAACCTGCTGCAAAAGCCAAACCTTTGCCAGCCACACTGCAACTCCCAGCTGCTTTATCATTTCCTATCTAAACATAGAGGAAGTTGCCTTGCAGGGATCAGAGTACTGGTGTATTTAGATCAGTCTTGTTTACATCAGGGGATGGGGATTTTTTCCAGCTCAAGGGCTGGATTATCACAGTGTGATGGACAGGGAGATATATGGGGGAGTGCAAGTAGGTTGGGGGAGATAACTGACTGGAGGGGAGGAGGGAGAGATCCCTGAATCTCTGAATGAAGCAAACGAACAAGCAAAGAGAAGAGACGAAAAATAGGCTTTGAAGGGGAACAAAGATCCTTGACACAAGATAGGTTGGGTGGAATGGAAGTTCAGTTGGGAGAAACGGAGGGTGGCGGGCTGATCCAGTGGGAGGGGTCTGAATGTCTCTCTTCTCTCAATCTGCTTCCATCTGCTTTTCAGGTGCTGCAGTCCGTCAGTCACTCTCTGATGTCACTACCTCCCAGCAGCAACAAAACCACAGCTGATACTATTTGCTATTTGCCACTCCGGTCTTTTTTCCTGTTTTCAGGAAGGGAGGAAGGGAGGAAGGGAGGAAGGGAGGAAGGGAGGGAGGAAGGGAGGAAGGAAGGAAGGAAGGAAGGAAGGAAGGAAGGAAGGAAGGAAGGAAGGAAGGGCTGTTGAAGCAGCTGCTTCAGCATCTTCCCCCTTTCTTCCTCTCCACATAGCCTAAGGGAATCACTGTAGGGAAAATCTAACCACTATGCCCCCTCCAGCATCTAATCTGCCTGATTCCACTCCCACCCACCCTCTAATTAAATAATTAACTAATTTTGAAACAAACAAACAAAAAAATTCCTTCCAGTAGCACCTTAGAGACCAACTAAGTTTGTCATTGGTATGAGCTTTCGTGTGCATGCATACTTCTTCAAATACACGAAAGCTCATACCAATGACAAACTTAGTTGGTCTCTAAGGTGCTACTGGAAGAAACTTTTTAATTTTGTTTTAACTAATTTTGGATTAGCTACAGCCTTCTGGTCCCTTCTTTCCTCCCGTCTTTCCCTTGACTCATGTGGGGGGAATGGAGGAAGTGTTTTGCCATCTCTGTCGACTTAGGTCAGCATTCTAGCGAGGAGGAAGTCTCTGGATCACCAGATTATAGGCTCATTTTCCGCCCCACTCTCAATAAGATTTATCTCCCTTCCCAATTCTTCTTTCCTATGTTGGATTTTTGAAGCAAGTTTTTCTGATCTCTGGCAAGAGGGCCGGGGGGTGGGGCATGTCCTAAGTAGAGTGCCAAGGGCTGAATGAAGAGGATTGGCAGGCCAGATCAGGCAGAAGTCTTTCCCATCCTGTTGATGCTAAGGATAAAATGGTAGAACTGGATGGTCTGAGGGCACATAATGTGGTTCTAGGTCTGGTCAATGCCTGCATGGGACTCCATGTATGCTGCCATGATAGACAAAATGCAAGATATACACATAGTAAGAATAAATAGTAGTGAAGAAATTGAACCTGGGTCGTTTTGCTTGCAAAACCTGTGTTCTGTAAACAAGTTACTAAAGGTAAAGGGACCCCTGACCATTAGGTGCAGTCGTGACCGACTCTGGGGTTGCGGTGCTCATCTCGCATTATTGGCCGAGGGAGCCAGCGTACAGCTTCCAGGTCATGTGGTCAGCATGACAAAGCTGCTTCTGGTGAAACGCCGTTTACCTTCCCACTGCAACTGTACCTAATTATCTACTTGCACTTTGACGTGCTTTCCAACTGCTAGGTTGGCAAGAGCTGGGACCGAGCAATGGGAGCTCACCCCGTCGCGGGGATTCAAACCACCGACCTTCTGATCAGCAAGCCCTAGGCTCTGTGGTTTAACCCACAGCGACACCCGCGTCCCTCCGCCACCTGCGTCTTTCCAAGCTACTATCTTGCTCCAAATGAAATAGTGCCATGCCACACTAAAGTGGTTTCTCCTGTCCCTCAAAAGCCATCGTGCAAACAAACCTCT
Organism: Zootoca vivipara; assembly: GCF_965207765.1. NCBI lineage: Eukaryota > Metazoa > Chordata > Lepidosauria > Squamata > Lacertidae > Zootoca > Zootoca vivipara. Next base: position 78,799,403 of record NC_142586.1, read on the forward strand.
TCAGCTCCAGCAATATAGGGCTGGGAGAGGCACCTGTGTGAAACTCCAGAGAGCCACTTCCAGTCAGTGTAGACAACATGGAGCTAGTGCTGACTCAGCATAAGGCAGCTTCCTCTGTCCCTCGAGGATGCTCACATTTTATTTAGATGCACCATGGTCAAATTTCCGTTACAAAATCAGGACCCAGTATATGTTGAAAAGCATTGCCAATGTCTCCCCAACTGCCTATTATGATCCCAAAAGATTCAATGGAGCAGGGAAGTGGGGGGGGGGGTCCAGAGGAGGAAAGAAAATAAGAACTCCCCAAGGTGCCATTATCTGGTCTTGAGGAATTAACTGTATCAAAAGGAGTCAGCCAACATCCCTCATTTTCTTCCCTTCAGTGGGAGGTAATGAAATTTAATTAGCGAGAGGAGGCAGCTTTCACACATAAAAAGAGGTCTGGAGAGAAATCTGGGACATGCATGTGTAGAGAGAATAATGCTACAGTATATAATAGCCCTTGTTAAAATAGAGTTAATAGAAGGAGATGTTTGGCCTCTGCTCTCCATTGCAGGGCTTTAAAAACAAAAACAAATAAAGGCTTAGAAATGAGCGAGAGCAAATATAGTTTTGTTATTAATGGTATGGGCCTTAGTTCTGCTTGGTTTGAAGGCACAACGTCTAATTCTCCAACCTTACAGCTATGTGACTCCTGCCAAATTTAAATTGTAGCAGGGTTACAAAGTCCTTTCATTAGAACAAAGTTTATATGGATTCACAAGGCCCATCTTCAAAGAAGGGTCGTTTGGGATTTTAACCTAGCTTACCCAGTCTTGAATATTAAAGCATCTGAGTGGGACAAGAAACAGAATGAAGTCCATCAAGTTGGCTTGCAACTTGCCAGGTAGCTGTCCTCCAGCCATAATCTTCACAAAAAGAATAAGCTAAAGTGGAGAGAATGAATGAACCCTTCTAAGCTGTGGACCCCCAGCCCTCTCCATAACGCCTTAATGTAATTAGGTACCATTGCTTGTGATGGATTGTCACATATAGAGTCACTGATGCCCATGTATCACAATCCTCTATTTTCTCAATGACTCTCAATCATGTCACTTTACCTAAAGACTCCTTCTATAATAAAGTCATGGATGCCCCCTTGCGAGAGAGGCTAAAGCATCTGAGACCCCTTAGTCCACCTTTCCTCAGTTTTGGCTCTTTAGAACTCCAATTCCCACCATCCCTGACCATTGGATATGCTGCTTGAGGAAGAACAGAGTTGTAGTCCAAGAGCACCAGGTTGGACAAGACTGTTTTAGGGAATGCCTATATTTGGTCTCCATTATTCATCATGGAACACCAAAATATATAGTAAGGAAATATTGGTGTGCAATACACTTCATTTTTTTCCCAGTAGCCCAAACTGCCTCGGTAGGGTCCAGTTGTTTAGACTTGTTAATATACGGCTCTCTGACCTAGGAGAAACCTAAAACTAGTTTACAGTTGTCCCAACAGAGCAATAAATGAAATCTGTTCAGGTTCAAAACAGGTCAAGAATGGTGGTCCTGACCAAAATATAGCAAGCGATTTCCTCTTCACAAAATTCAAATCAGGTCTGATTTTTATATGTACTCAAAGTTCATATTCCAGCTGAGGTCCCAGGTTGATTGACCTTTAATTAGGCTTTTGTGTTTGACCTTGCTATGCCTGTCATGGGGTCGTCTGCTTTGGGGCAGGGGTCTGGTAGGATTTTTTCCATTTAGCTGATTGGCTGGTGCCACTTGGTTTTCGCCTACTGCGTAGCAAATCGTCACAACTTGTAAGGTTGCGGTTAGGCATTGGTTAAAAATTGGTTGGTGGAGGGGTCAGGTTGGCTGTGCCTGCCCCTCCAATGCTGCTGCTGGAAGGGTATTCCGTTAAAGGAATCCAGGAGTTCGCCGTGCTTTTGTCTGTACCCCCGACAAGGGGCTGGGGCCATGCAAGCGCCCCTGGGAGCATTTGGGGTGAGGCGAAGGGTCAGACCCCCAGCTCCATTCTCTCCCCAAAATTGTTTTCCCCGTACTGACTTCCGCAGATGGTTCTGTTCTGGGGACAGATTGACGGAACCATTGCCTAAGCAACCACTCACATTTTGTATTTAAATAAAGTTGTGGCCAAAATTATGCCAAGAACCTTAAACTTAAATTTCTGTGTGACGTGTGATTTATTTGGGGGTGTCTTGGGGACCTCTACACGCAATTAACCTTTATATCATTGCATTTTGTATGTTTTCCAATTCTAATTGCACACATCACAAAATAACTCAAAATTTAAATAAATATAGAAAGGTGGAGAATTTCTCATTACCAGTCTTCAAACAACCTTTCTATTGATGTTAATTGCTTACAATAATTTTTCAGATATCGTATAAATTTATTCCAGTCTTTTGGAATGCTTGATCTTGCTGGTTTCGGATTTTTCCTGCCACCTTCGCCAGTTCTGCAAAGTCCATCATCTTCATCTGCCACTCTTCTTTCATTCGTACTTCTTGTTGTTTCCATTTTGGGGCTAAAAGAATTATTGCTGCAGCTGTTGTATACATAAACAATCTTTTATCTTCACTTGGTATCTCTTCACCCACTATACCCAGTAAAAAGGCTTCTGGTTTTTTAACAAAAGTGTTTTTAAACATTTTCTTTAACTCATTATATATCATTTCCCAGAAAGCCTTTACCTCTTTACAAGTCCACCACATGTGGTAAAAGATACCTTCCTTTTCTTTACATTTACAGCATTCATTCGTTCTTGTCATATACATTTTGGCAAGTTTAGCTGGTGTTAAATACCACTGATACATCATTTTCATAACATTTTCTTTAAGTGCACTGCATGTAATAAAATCAATACCTCCCTTCCATAACCTTTCCTATTATTCTAATTGAATATTATATCCACTCTGATCCTTTATCTGAAGGTCTGAATAATGCCTACAGGTTACGGACACACATAGGCTTTCTCCATGCATTTGGGAATCCTTCAACAAACAGGCTCACTGGCCACACATACAGTATAGGGCCTACATGCCTGCAACTGCATGTGGGAACACTATGTTTAGATGGCTGCATGGGGTTCAGGAGTAGGGACATAAAGTGTGATGCAATTCCCTCCTCCACACATTTCGCTGAACATGTGAGAGGGACTACAAACAAAAAGAGTGGCACTGAATCCTACTCCTTGTTTATCAGACAGGTAGACATTAGCAAACACAGGATGGCACAGAAGACGATCACCTCAACCTGTTCAGTGTTTCCCACCATACTGACATATGGACTGTAAGAGTTATGGACTCAATAATTATTTCAACACAGGTACTTGTAGTGGGCCATTTGTGATTCAGTTATGAACACAAAGGTCTGTGAAGGATGTATCCAAAACAAAATCTCACAATAGTTTATCATTTTACTACATGTCACAAAATTGAAGACCACGGTTTGGAAGTTGACTTCAAGTTGTATGGAATTAGTATCTTAAAGTATAACTAGAACACATTGCCTCATTTTGGCAAAAAACACAGTTGAGCCTGTAGTACATCCTTATCTTGGTAGCTCACCTGTGGATTTAAATATGGTAGTCCAAAATTATAGCTTGCATTACTCAACGGCCTGACTCCCATTTGACTGAAAGAGTTACGCCACAGAACGTTTGCGGAGTATTCATCAGCCTTGGCTTGAACAAAATATTGAGTGCAGAAATCGGGCCTGCTGGCATTTCTCTATATGCAATGAGAACAAAGCATGTTTTCAAAGAAAAGGAAGCAAGTGAATATGATGTTTTCACTACCTTATCTAGACTGTGCAATTGAAGGTTTCAATATAAATGAATACAAGTAAGAACAACCTATGCTGAGAAGTAAAGAAAGGAGAATAACGCATGAGTCTGTTTTTCTGGCTTTGGTTGGACAGAGATATTCACTTTGCTGCAAAAGCTTCGTGACACTTTTAAATGCAATGCTCTCAATGAAAATTTTATTCACTTAAGGCACTGTGTGAGAGCATGTATCATGTTCTTCCATACAGATGACAGCTAGGTGAAATGTAGTTTCCTAATCTGGGAGCCTGGTTTTACATTAAAATCTATCCCTTCAAGAATGGAGGAAAAGGCCAATTTGTTCAGAGAATTAATAACAAGAAACTGAACAGCAAAAACACGTAGAGAAGAAAAGCACTTTGGGAGAAATTCAACATTGTGCTCCAGTCATTCCATGTTCTGAAAAGCATACCAACTTGCCAGACAGAACAATTCCCCCTCTCCTACCCCCCATGTTCTTTTCTGGCATTGTTCTGACACCCCGTTCTCCAGAGGGAGGACAGTAAGGAAAACCCCTTTGCGCAAGTGGAAGTCATTGTTCAGGGATTCCGTGAGTCCCTTAATTTGCTTCCAAACACAGGAGATTAAAGCATACTTTAAACACAAGAACAATTATCAGTGATGTAAAAAGGTGTCAAGGTTGTTTCTTACATTACATATCCGTACTAGTGTCTTGAAAAAGCATGAAAGAAATACCCAGAAAATTGCTAGTGTCAACTGCATATTCATACATTCATATCCCTAGTGCATGATACCTGCCACCATTTCTTGGATGCACACAGAAGCAAAACATGTGTAGAGAACTGTATGATGTATCTCAAGAAAAACTGGTTTCTCCTAAGAAAAACCACACACACCCTGAATGCTATTGTACATAGAAATTGTGTAGATATTTATATTTTGATGCATTTATTACAAAGCTCTAGGTTGAGATGCAGTAACATAAAACAATCCTGCTTCAGAAATTTTGAACCAGGAGCCAGTGGCTTTGCCATTGGACCAGTGGTCTCCATGCACGTATTAACTATGCCTTGCCATGTGGAAATAATCACTTAATTCAGAGTGTAGCTTTTCAAGCCTGCAATCAAAATAACCAGCCATAAAGAATTAGCATTTATTCTTTTCTTTTCTTTTGAAGAAAGAGCATAGGACAACCCCTGCTGCTTATCTAGGCTAGCAGTATTTTCTTATTAAAAAAATTCCTTCCAGTAGCACCTTAGAGACCAACTAAGTTTGTCATTGGTATGAGCTTTCGTGTGCATGCATACTTCTTCAAATACACGAAAGCTCATACCAATGACAAACTTAGTTGGTCTCTAAGGTGCTACTGGAATGATTTTTGTTTGTTTGTTTCGACTATGGCAGACCAACACGGCTACCTACCTGTAACTAGTATTTTCTTATGATGGCCAATGGGAAGACCACAGATTCCAATGGAAAGACCACAAGCTACAGCACACTTCCACTTGTGTTCTCCAGCAACTGGCATTTGGAAGCATCCTACCTGATACTGGAGGCAATGAGTAGCTGTCACAGCAAAGAAAGTTGTTGCACAGCTGGACTATGGACCAGAGCAATTGCCTATACAAATACACTGCTATTAGAGCTCATATGTTTCTAATGGCAAGAATGGACTAAACAGTGTTTGTCCATTTGGTCCAAATTGTCTGCTTTTCAGAGTCTCAGGCAGAAGTCATTCCCTGCTGCTACCTGACCCTTTTGACTGGAGATGCCAAGCATCATTTTCCTTCCATGAACAGAATAAGCAGCGTTCTTTGCAAGATGCCTCAAGAATGCAGCAATTGCACAAAGGAAGCTGCCTTCTATTGAGTCAGGTCATTGGTCCATCTAGTTGAGGATTGTTTGCACAGCCTGCCAGCGGCTCTCTAGGATTCCAGACAAGGGGCAGACCCAGCCCTAGCTGGAGATGCCAGGGATTAAACCTGGGACCTTCCGTATACGGAGAAGATGCCTTGCCACTGAGCTAGAGCCCCTTCCCATATGCACACTGTCATTGGGAGTATGGGAGCCAGTTTCAAGCCTATGAATTCCTAAGCAAGGTAAGTCAATGGCATAAAGCGATTTCTTTTTAAAAGTTTAAAGTAATCATCTATTCACTTCATGACAAGCAAGTGGCCTTTGGAAGCCTTGTTTATTAAGATTTAGATTCCATTAAAAAAACAAAAAATAAATAAATAAACCCATGTAATAACCAGGTGCCAGAGGCAATGGTACAGAAAAAGACAAAAACAACAGCAGTGTATATTGGTGAATTCCAGGAAGAGAGAAGACATATGTCATTATTATTTTTTCTCTTAAAAAAAACATTTTCACTTGTTTTTCTTCAGTTTGTGTGTTGATCTGTAAAAGTGTCAGACTTGTTACATCTTTGTGGCTGTCTTTCTTTAACGTAGTCTTCTTCTTTTTTGGTCTAGGGGTTTTCTTTTCTGTTTGCATGCTTTCTTTGTTCCCCTCCCCTTCATTTTATTGATAGTCCCTGATTAGTTCTCACTCTGAAATGCAGCAATGTGCCAATTTCCATAACAAAAGCTTTAATCCAAATAATGGTACATTTTTGTAGCATCATCAGCCTTTTGTTCACAGTATAGAAAAGAAGTGTTATTATTTTTTTACACACAAAAAGGACATTGTGATAGATGTCACAACAGATTGGAAGGAGGGAGAGAGGGAACACAATACTTCTTGATTTTTGCCTGTGCGACTGTTGAAACTGGGAGAGAAATTAACTAGTTGCAGGCGAGGTATAGGTAAAAGTTTCCCAAGCATCAAAATGTGATCAAAACTTCTTCTGACCTGAATCGGCACAGTCTCAGATGTGAGTTCATACAGTTCTTGACACTGAGCAGATGTGAGAGCCTCGGGGGCTTACCTTCAAAAGTACACTTTGTGTGTTTTCAGGTACACTGCTGCCTGACTTATCCTTCAGGACTGCACAGAGCACATATCACAAACACAACAAGAGATGTGTCAGATCAGAGGAGCCCCACAGGCTTGCTGGGGGAGCTTTGAAGATGAGGAAGCCAGGATCACATACAGGTGAAGCTCTGACATTGAAGATCCACTAAATACTCCAACAGGTGGGCACGGCTGCTTTTAATGGGTACTGGTCTAAGTAAGGATACATAGGATGACAGAGTGGGAAAGTGTGTGCCCCCTGCCCCCAGCCAATGTATTCGTATAAACAACTATCCAAGGAAAATGATTCAGTGACGCAGATTGAAATCCCCATAGTTTTCTCTTTTTTCTATCTCATAGACTAGGATAAAAAAGGAGTGTTACCACTTAGCAGTCTTGCAGCTTAGGGTTATTCAATACCAGCTTTTAAAAATTCCAATATTCGGAACTGTCCTGCCTTTTACAGAGCAGCAAATTTATTTTGGATGAACAAGTAAGAGCTTGATTGCCAGAAACATTAAAAAAAAATGCTTGCAGATCCCCCCCAAGGACAACAAACTCAGGTTTGCTTGTTTTTTTAAATGAGTGGAGAAGACCAATAGTGGGTCCAATGGCCAAGAAGTGGGTTACCACAGGTGCTGTAAAGGGAAATGAGGGGCAGATGGAATTTGTCAACCTGGGAAGGTAGCCCATCTAGGGGAAAGAAAACTCTAATCCTAAAGCTCCGCTGTCTTGCTATACTCATTCGTAGTATACTTCAGGAGTAAACCCTGAGGAACTGTGCATACCCACTGCCTTCCGGGACACTTTTGGAGAAAAGAAAAGGGCTAAGAAGTAAACCCTACAAAAATCCAGAGTGGAGTCCCTAAGACGGTTGGATGGTGTCTTGTACTCCTCCTCCTGGCAACTTCTGCAGCCCAGCTGGTGTCAAATTTATTGCTCTGCTTTCCTTTGGACCATATCAGCAAAGCAGAGTGGGGAGGGTCTTGTCATCCGGGCAGCCCAGAACCTCCATTCACATCCAGATGAAACATTGCAACAAGCAAAAACAATGCGGGAAGAAGCAGTTACGAGTTGCATGTTCAGACCCAGAGACCTCCCCCCTAAATAAACACATATTTGACTCAAATTTTAGTTTTGGTTTTTGCCAGAATTTAGGCCACAACTTTATTGATTACAGAAAAGTGAGAGGTTGCATAGGCTCTGGTTCAACTAGCTCCCTACACTGTTGCAGGTAGCACTGACCCAGAGCTCTGTCATACGTCAGCCTAGGGTGAACACTTGAGATAGGTGAAAAGCCCAGGAACAGACTCTGTTCACCCCTCAGATGCTCCCCTGGACTCAGGCACCGGCACAACCCCCTCTCAGGGGTTGACCAAACCATTTGAGTTCCTGGATTCCTTTAACGGAATACCCTTCACATAGGGATGGCGAGAGCGTTCTCCCATCCCTATCACCTGAACCAGTGCCTATCCGCAACCTTAAAAGTAGTGACGATTTGCTACGTGGCAGGCAAAACCCAAATGGCAACAGCCAATCAGCCAAGTGGGGAAAATTCCTGCCGTGCCCCTGTCCCAAAGACAGACGGCATAGCTAGGTCAAGCGAAAAAGCCCCAAAAGTAGGGAGAGGTGGGCGGGTGTTCCGATGCACGAGCTGAAAGAAGATGCTCTGGGTCACCTGCATGGGTATATATAGGTCCCTTGATCCATTTGGACTGCACCCCATTGGCCAGATTGAACCCAACATCGAGGGATCTGCCAATCGGGTGTTGTGGCTGACCAATCTTAACCACCAACAACCAGGAGGTCAGTCTCCCGGTCTCACTGCAACACTCTTTGAGGGAGGACACACTTTACCAGTCTCTGCAGCCGCAGCAGGTGCTGTGATTCTCCATTGGTTTGACTGCACTCCATTGTCTCATGAGACAGACAGATGCCAACAATAGGAGATTAGAAGAGAAACTACATGCCTGGCTGAGCTATGACAAACATGACCCTTGTGATGAAATTCTGTCTGCAGCTGATGACTGCTGTCATGGGTTGTGCTTTGAATCAGTACCATTGTCTCTGTCTTCCATAGCTCTCCTCTGAACTGAGCTTACAAATGGACAACTTGCACCAGTCTGAAGGAAGCAACAGGAAACAGATATTTACCAAGCCACACCCACCAACCACCATCTCCTCCCAACAGAAACCAGGATGATGCTTGTAAGCATGCCAGGCGGAAGAAAACATTGAGGAGTGATTCAGGATCTTTCCAAAAACTTGGATTTTTTCTCTCTCTTTGCAGTAGAGGAAGAATGGTTTTTAAATACATTGTTCTAGAATACCAGCTGAATAATGATGGCATTGTATAGCACAGGCATCCCCAAACTGCGGCCCTCCAGATGTTTTGGCCTACAACTCCCATGATCCCTAGCTAACAGGACCAGTGGTCAGGGATGATGGGAATTGTAGTCCAAAACATCTGGAGGGCCAAAGTTTGGGGATGCCTGGTATAGCAGCATGCTAGAAAAATCTGAGAGAAAGCCAGCATTTATACCACTATATATGGTAGGTGCGGAAGATGTTTGCATCTTCAGAATGCAGAGCTGCAAATCTATCTTCCTGTCCAGAGCTTCTGGCACATATAGAGGTGTTTTATATTGGTGCCTGCAGGTGGGACTGCCCCTATTCCGAATGGCAGTGCGTAATGGTCCACATGCTCAGCAGTGATCTGCACATAGACTATTTCTTGATGCTGAAGTCCTTCCTCGCATGGAGCTCAGAGCCTTCCAATAAGGCCTAAGGCTTTATGGAAACTTCATTTCAACTGAGGTTATCTCCATCATGCTGAGCGCTGTCACCCCATGATTCTAGAACTGAACTGATGTATGTGTCATTCATTCTCTTCTCAGGGCTGATATGCCACCACAGCAAACCTTAGGGCTGTGCTATTCATGCTTCTTTTTTAAAAAGAAATAGAAATGGGCTGTACTTCATCAGCTCAGCTGCAGATAACCTGGAAGGGTTACATCACGTTATGATCTTCAGAAGTTTAATTTCGTCTTTTCCTGACTGTGCAACTTGAAGTTGTAACTTGTCAAGACTCCGTAATGAATGGGATGTAGAGAAGCTATTTCCTCCCTCCAAAATAAAGCATTAAAAAAACAAAAACCACCCTGACATTTTCTTTCAAAAGTCTTCTACAGCAAATTCTAGCCATATTCTAAGTAGAGTTCTCCTCTTCCCCTGCCACACATGCAAATAATAATAATAATAATAATAATAATAATAATAATAATAATTTATTATTTATACCCCGCCCATCTGGCCGGGTTCCCCCAGCCACTCTGGGCGGCTTCCAACAAAGCATTAAAATACAGGAATCCATCAAACATTAAAAGCTTCCCTAAACAATGTCTGCATGCGCACCCAGATATATGATCTCATGGTTTTTGAACAGATACGGGGTAAATGCAATATAAACCATAGTAGAGCATCTACTTTGAATGCAGAAGCCCCAGGTTCAATCCCTTCCATTGCCAGTTAGAGCTTGGGGAGACTCATTGCTGAAACCCTGGAAAGCAACAGCCAGTCAGTGTAGAATAAAAGTGAGTTAGAGGGACTAATTGTGTGATTCAGTGTCTTATGTTCCTATGTCAAAAGGAAGGAAGAAAATGCACACTATACACTGATGGCATTATATAGCACCAGAATTCAGTAACTGGTAAGGGTTAGAAGACCGCATGACCCGATTGCCATGCAACAACCATGCTAACACATTCAACCAATTCAACACTCAGGAAGAAGGAGCCATGAGCTTGGGGATGTTTGGTGGAGATGTTGTGATACTCCCATCACATCACAGCAGTGTTGCTGGTTACTGCAGAGCAGCAAAGTCTCTGGAATCCAGTTTGCCTGGGGTTAGCAAGACCTGGCAACATCTGTTTCATACCATGCATGGCAAACAGTTCAGCAAACTTAGAGAGATGCTAGCTCAGCGGCAAAGAACATGGCTAGCCAGTGGAAGGTTCCAGGTTCACTCCCTGCCTTTCTCCAGTTAGGAAAGTTTCAGATTAGCAGGTGACAGGAAAAGCCTCTGTCTGAATCCCTGGAGGGCTGCTGCAAGTCAGAGTAGACAATACCCCAGTATATGGAGACATGCTTTGACTTGAGCTGGGCGATATGGATAAATGGCCCCATGGTTACAAATCAGACGTTTTAAAATACAACACACAAAAAAGCCACACCAATCTTTGTCTTGCCACTAGTTTCGCATTGCTTCTGGAAGATGCTCAAATAATTTATGGGAATGGGAAATCTTCAAATGAAGGGAATTATATATGTCTACGTTAAGAATAGGAGTGCCTGGCGTGCTGTGGTCCATGGGGTCACGAAGAGTCGGACACGACTAAACGACTACACAACAACAACATTAAGAATAGTGGCCTTGTCCCATAAGCACAATGGCTAAACAAGAGAATTCTGTCTATTGGTTTTAGGTACAGATAAACACAATACATATTCAGGAATATTTTGGGGGAGACATACACACATGATACACCAGATGTTCCATTGTACTACGGTATTTGGTTACTATTGGTTTCTAATTCTTAGTTATAACGAGATAAGAACATGAATTCTTTCATCCTTTGTGTGAAAAAGCAGAAGAATATATCATTAAAGGCATTGTTCAAATCAAACTACTGGAAGCATATAGACAATGATCTCCCTGCCCAGCCCCGATGTCAAACAATCTTTTCCAACTTTGGAGTCATTCTCTTGGAATAGTTGCAGATTTTTCATGTGTGTGTAGTATCTATAGATAGATATGGCTATACAGTAGATATAATCTCCTGATTTCCATTGCATACAGTAGGAATCACTTCGGTCCCAAACCCAGTGCTTCAAATAGTTAATGAGACATGAAAATGGAAAAGGGATAAGTTTATATTATGCACATGGAACCCCAAAGGTAATGTGGACTTTAATAAAAGTTTCCAGTCATTTCCCTACTCTTTGGCAAAATTTTGTGCTCCTCTTGTCTTTAGAATAGCCCCATGGAAGATCCCCATGTAAAATCTTTTCACTAATACATATTTAGACATTCTCCTTTCCATGTGAATTAAATCATTATAACATGCCTAACAGCATACAGCAACAGCCCCAACGCACACAAATACAATTCCCCAGTGCTTTTTTTCTGGGGGCACACAGGGGTATGCATACCCCTAAGCATTTTGCGAATCTAAGTTTGGCCTCATTGAGGGGCAGTATTTTTTTTAAGAAAAAAAGCACTGCAATTCCCTAAAGTCTAAAACCTGGAAATAGAATTTATTCCATATCAAATTGGTTCAAATTTGGCAGGTATACACACTATAGTGAGAGATTTTACTTTCTTGGGCTCCTTGATCACTGCAGATGGTGACAGCAGTCACGAAATTAAAAGACGCCTGCTTCTTGGGAGAAAAGCAATGACAAACCTAGACAGCATCTTAAAAAGCCGAGACATCACTTTGCCGACAAAGGTCCGTATAGTTAAAGCTATGGTTTTCCCAGTAGTGATGTATGGAAGTGAGAGCTGGACCATAAAGAAGGCTGATCGTCGAAGAATTGATGCTTTTGAATTATGGTGCTGGAGGAGACTCTTGAGAGTCCCATGGACTGCTAGAAGATCAAACCTATCAATTCTTAAGGAAATCAGCCCTGAGTGCTCCCTGGAAGGACAGATCGTGAAGCTGAGGCTCCAATACTTTGGCCACCTCATGAGAAGAGAAGAATCCTTGGAAAAGACCCTGATGTTGGGAAAGATGGAGGGCACTAGGAGAAGGGGACGACAGAGGACGAGATGGTTGGACAGTGTTCTCGAAGCTACGAACATGAGTTTGACCAAACTGCGGGAGGCAGTGCAAGACAGGAGTGCCTGGCGTGCTATGGTCCATGGGGTCACGAAGAGTCGGACACGACTAAACGACTAAACAAACAAACAAACAAATACACACTATATACAGAAAACATCTTGGCATTTGTAAGCAACAAAACATTACACATGAAAAGGAGGAGGAAGGACTGGCCAAAGCGGCAGCCACACTTCTAGCACATTGCAGAATAGACCACCTTCCTTGATAATAGTAATGAAAGACTGGTTGGGGTGGTACTCTCCTGCTGAGCAAGTGAAGATGGTTTCTTCCAGATCCTGCAGCCATGAAACCAGAATTAATCTTCTTGCACTTTCTTGTAAGGTTTACCAAGGTAAGGTTTATCAGGCTCATGTCTGCACATGAATCCATTTATTGAAACCTTATTTAAAAAACAAACTATGCCCTGCCTTTCTATTGAAAGCTGCCCAAGCTTTCATATACATATCAACAATAAATAATGCAACAATAATATCAAAATAACAAGAACTCAGAGGCAGAACATCAGCAGATAAAAGAAACCCAAGTACATCTCTCTTTCCAAGGGCATGTATCTTCTTCTTCTCTGGCGATCACTCGTAGCCGAGTAAGATTGTCTTCCATTAACACAATTTTAACAATGGGTCTGTAAGTGACTGTGGAGGCCAATTCTGGATCCACACGTCCTTCCACAGTGGGGACATTGGTTTCCAGGCGGGAGTTGATCACGGTGTGGATTTGCCAAGCGTGCCTTCCTCTTAGCACGTTTCTCCCTTGCGTCCTGAGATCGAGTTTCTTCAAAGCCCATGACACCTTTGGTAAAGGCTGTTCTCCAACTGGAGCACTCGCAGGTCAGTGTTTCCCAGTTGTCAGTGTTTATAGTACATTTTTTAAGATTTGCCTTGAGACAGCCTTTAAACCTCTTTTGTTGACCACCAGCATTACACTTTCCATTTTTAAGTTTGGAATAGAGTAGTTGCTTTGGAAGACGACCATCAGGCATCCGCACAACATGACCAGTCCAACGAAGTTGATGTTGAAGAAGCATTGCTTCAACACTGGTGATCTTTGCTTCTTCCAGTACACTGATATTAGTTCGCCTGTCTTCCCAAGTGATGTGTAAAAATTTTCAGAGACACCATTAATGGAATCATTCGAGGAGTTGGAGGTGGCATTTATAAGTGGTCCATGTTTCACAAGCATATAGTAATGTTGGTAGTACAATAGCTTTGTAAACAAGCATGTTGGTTTCCCTGCGGATGTCCCAGTCCTCAAACACTCTGCACTTCAATCGGGAGAAAGCCGCACTCACAGAGCTCAGGCGATACTGGATTTCAGCATCACTGTTGGCCCTTGTGGAAAGGTATCTGCCTAGGTAGGAGAAGTGATCAACATTTTCCAATGTTACACCACTGAGTTGGATTTGTGGCGCTGCAGGGGGGTTATTTTGTACTTGTTGGTGCAGCACTTTGATTTTTTGGATGTTGAGTGCTAGGCCAAGCTTTTCATAAGCTTCTACAAAGATATTTAGGATGGTTTGGAGGTCATCCTCTGAGCGTGCGCACACTACGTTCTCATCAGCATACTGAAGCTCTATGACGGAAGTTACAGTAGCCTTACTTTTTGCTTTCAGCCTGTTCAGATTGAAGAGCTTAAGGACATGCATATTCTCAGCTTGGCAAGTAAAAAGCCTGCTGAGACAAGGTCTTTCTTTGCTAGTTACAGGTAGGTAGCCGTGTTGGTCTGGATCGAAGTAAAATAAAAAAAATTCCTTCAGTAGCACCTTAAAGACCAACTAAGTTTTTATTTTGGTATGAGCTTTCGTGTGCATGCACACTTCTTCTGAAGAAGTGTGCATGCACACGAAAGCTCATACCAAAATAAAAACTTAGTTGGTCTTTAAGGTGCTACTGAAGGAATTTTTTTTATTTTTCTTTGCTAGGTCATCGCAGAGACATTTAAACGAGTTAAAAGCGAGAACTTGCAAGAGATTGCTGCAGTTCTCTCACCTGTCTGGTTTCCACCTCCCACAAAAGTTATCCAGCATTCCGGAGACTACAAGTCAATTGCCACTTACTTAGGAGCAAAGTACATTGAACTCAGTTAGACTTACTTCTAAGGAGATATGCATAGGGTTGTCATATTTTTTAAAATAGTGGTACTAGGACCTTTCCCAAATGCATGCCTCTGGATTTTTCCAATCAGGATGCATTGAAACATGGGCATAGGCATGCCCCCCCTGCCCCCCCCCCTGGAAGCAGGGCCGGCGCAGCTGTGGGCGAGAGCGGCGCTGCCGGCGGGGCTGGTGGGCAGAGGTGGAGCACAGCCCAGCGGAGCGCGAGTTCGGCGTTCCGCGCCCTCCCTCCAGCTCCCCGTCACGCCCTCCGGCAAGGCCAAGCGCGGTGGGGAACCAGAGAGAGCACCCTGCTGCGTTTTGCTTCCCCCCCCCGCCCCCAGTGGAAGAATGCTGCACGACGCTAGCTGTGCATGCGTGTGCGATGTGACTCCATCTGAGGGAGCCACGCAGTGTGCCCGGCTAGCCTGCCATCCCAAGAACGAGAGCACACGCCTGTCCTGCTGTGACGCCAGAGCAGCAGCTGCGAGAGCGGGGCTGAAGCCGCTGCTGCGTGGCCAGGCAAAGGCTGAGCAGGACCGAGCTCCGGTGCTGTGAGCTGGGAGGGGTGTGTCCAAGCGGCCAGCTGCTTGCCCCGCCTCGCATCTCCCGCGTGTCGGCTACCTCCTTCCTCCCAGCAGGAGACTCGTGAGGTGCCTTCGACAGAAAGTGCGGAGGGAGCGTGCGCCGGGCTTTCAGGTGCGGCTTTCTCTCAGAGCCCCCCCCCCCATCACCCCCCTCACAGAAGCTTCCCGCTCCGCTGCCTGACACCCGTCTCCCATTTCTCCCGTGCAGGCACCTTTGCGCCACGGCGCTGGATGGGCTTAAGACGGCCCTGATAGATGATCTGTTGTGGCCCCTCCCCTCCCGCGCCTTGGCCCCCCTTGCCCCCCCTAGTTTTGATCCTGGGTACGCCCCTGCGTTGAAACTGGTTAGAATTTCAGAGGATAATTGTTCATAAGGTCACTGAGGACTGAAAGAGCGCAGGATTCCCCCCTCTCCTACTCATCTGGTTCCATTGAAGACAGTGAAGTTGTACTCGCAGCCAAGAGCCCGTGGCCTTTTCTGTACTCATTTTCATGTCAAGAGAAAGAGGTTTATGCATAAGTCTCTGTATGTGCACAAAGAGATTATCGCCAACAAGTCAGAGCACTGAGACAACTCCAAAAGAAAGGGAGAAATTCAATCTCTGAAACTATGAGCTTCAGAAATAAGCTGCCAGTTCCGATGATGGCAGTAAAATCAGCTAGAAAAGGATAATACTTCACAATATAGACTCTGGAGACATGCAGACCTTCTGATACCGAAAACTCTTATGGCATTTTAGTGCACATTTCCAGGAATAATATAAGAAAAGCAAAATTCCATCAGTGTCAATAAGAGATATGGTGGTGGTCAGATTAGGGGAAGGCTTTTGCATGATGAGTTTTTGGCTTATTTGCCTTGGGTAAATAAGTTTAACATCTTAGGCAGGTGTCTTCTGACCAAAACAGAAAATTCCAATGCATATTTAACAGGCAAATTTGAAAAATAGGTATGTGGGTGGGTGAAAAAAAACGCTAGCTGAAATAATGCGTTTTTATATGGGCCTTGGATTAATCAAGATCTGCATAGATTGGCAGCTTTTGAGAAATGAACACAGCTACTCATTTTTCTCTTCTGTATTTGCCTTCATTTTTATTCCAGCGCTTCCCTAAGCGACAAAAAATATGTCACAAACGGAATGAATATTTGAAATGAGCCAGTTGACCTTGAGATTTTAGCGCTTATATATTTTATAAATCGCCCTTTGTCAACAGAAATCCCAGGATGGCTTACACATCTGCTCAGTTAAAACCATCAAAATATGCAATAAAACAAGAATACAAGAAAGTACTTCTTTATGCAGTGCAAAGTTAAACTATGGAACTCGCTCCTGCAGGAGGCTGTGATGACCACTAACCTGGATGCTTTAGAAGAGGATTAGACAAATTCATGGAGGAGAGGGCTAATGATGGCTGGTACCCATGATGGCTAGGCTGTACCTCCACAGTCGGAGGCAGTAATTCACCTGAATACCAGTTGCTGGAAACATGGGAGGGGAGAGGGCTCTTGTGCTCGTGTTCTGCTCCCTGGTTTCCCACTGGCATGCTGGACTACATGGGCCATTGGCCTGGTCCAGCAATCTAATTCTTATGTTCCAATACATTTAAAGCAGTATCATACCACTTTCAACAAAAGGCCTTAATCGTCTCACAAAGCTACTACATGACTGTATTCTCAACCATCCTTTAAAAAATCCTTCTTCCCTGAGAACTCTGAGAATTGTAACTGGAAAGAGAACAGGGGTCTCCTCTCTCAGCACCCTTAATAGTAATACCGGTAGTCCCCAGGATTCTATGGGGGAAGCCATGACTGTTCAAAATGGTATTATAGTGCTTCAAATGTATAGGACGTGGGTGGCACTGTGGGTTAAACCACAGAGCCTAGAGCTTGCCGATCAGAAGGTCGGCGGTTCGAATCCCTGCGACGGGGTGAGCTCCCGTTGCTTGGTCCCAGCTCCTGCCAATCTTGCAGTTCGAAAGCACGTCAAAGTGAAAGTAGATAAATAGGTACCGCTCTGGCGGGAAGGTAAACGGCGTGCTGCTCTGGTTCGCCAGAAGCGGCTTAGTCAAGAGTATTTTGGATTTGATATCCCGCTTTATCACTACCCAAAGGAGTCTAAAAGCGGCTAACAATCTCCTTTCCCTTCCTCACCCACAACAGACACCCTGTGAGGTGGGTGGGGCTGAAAGACTTCAGAGAAGTGTGACTAGCCCAAGGTCACCCAGCAGCTGCATGTGGAGGAGCGGAGACGCGAACCCGGTTCCCCAGATTACAAGTCTACCGCTCTTAACCACTACACCACACTGGCTCTCTGATGTTGGGAAAGATGGAGGACACAAGGGGAAGGGGACAACAGAGGACGAGATGGTTGGACAGTGTTCTCGAAGCTACGAACATGAGTTTGACCAAACTGCGGGAGGCAGTGGAAAACAGGAGTGCCTGGCGTGCTCTGGTCCGTGGGGTCACAAAGAGTTGGACACGACTAAACAACTAAACAACAACAAAAATGTATAGTGCAGACAGGGCCTAAGCTATAGAGACAGAGGATGTGGCCCTCAGCTTGTTGTTGAACTCCTATAAGACTGAGCCAACAGCGCCAGGTGTGAGGAGAGTCGTAATTCAGCAATATCTGAAGGAACAAGTTCCCCATCTCTGACCTTAGCGTTTATAAAATAATTGTGAATATTCAAGGAGCTAATTTTGCAGGGGTTTTTTTAAAAAAAAATTCTCTTCTGTGATTTCCCACACGTTTAGATGGATGAAGATTGTGATCTGAGAAATGCTAACAATCTCATTCTAGAGTAGTGGAATGAGCTGGTTACTATGGCAACTACATATGTACTGACTGGGTTGTATTTCCTAAGCCATCTTGTCAATGGCTTACTAGAGGGCTTGTTCGTTGAGGCTGCAGCCCTATACCTGAGAGTAAGTCCCACTGAATTCACTGGGGCTGGCCTCTAAGTAGACATGTACAGGATTGCTGGGCAAATGATGTAAATCAGCTTAGGTATTGTTCCTTTCAAAAGAACGATCCAGTTTTCTGTTTTCTATATTTGATTTTATATTTAAAAAAAAACATACCCAATAACATCAACGGTGAAAGTGACCCTCTGGTAGTCATTTTCTAGCATCATCATGTGACATTAGGGATGGTGTTGCTAATATTCATAAAGATGTTGTTCAAAATATAAATTTGTCCAGCTCATAACCCTTAGATACGTCACAAATCAAGTGTCGTTTTCCTGAGAAGTTCATCTCCATCTTACAATTTAAAATGAGGTTTTGCACAGATTTGAGTTTACATTTTTCAGAAAAGCGCTGTTAGACACAACTGCTTATGTGGAATGTCTACACAGTCAAAAATGGCTGTAGAGGCTTGGTGCTTCTCCGCTTCTTATTCAGAGCCTTCCTGATGTAGTGATGCCTCACTAAAGATTCCTCGAGCACTCAGATTTCAAGTTAACTCTTCCCTCCGATGTTTAGTTAACACGCAGCTATAGACTTCCAACCTGGAAGCTGTTTCAAGTCAAATAACAACCACTTTTAATTCAGGAGACAATGGGGTTCCATCCTCAAGCAGGCACATGCCCTCATTCATCAGCGTCTTTGCTTAATTGGTTTTTTTTTGGGGGGGGGGGATAATCAATGGAAAGAAAGCAAGGCAAAATGCATTAACTTATGAAAGGAGGTGGACTAGGAAATGAGCTATACTGCATGCCGCAGGACAAACAATGAAACTTCTATTTAAACCAAGGAAAGGTTGTTAAACAATCTTTTTACAAATGATTAATTAAGGACAATGATGTTGACTATAGTGGTGACAAAAAGTTTTTCACTTCAAAATAGGAACACAGCTACAGAATTAACGATCCTTGTATTAGATATGTGCTGGGGGGGCATTTCACAATAGAAGCCATTTAATACACAGGTGTCAACATCTATAGTGGAGTTGCCATTCACTTCAGCGGGGTATGGACTCCATTCTGTGGTGTTTTGAAACCAGTGACTCCAGTGGATCACTCCAGGTGTCTTCATTCACATGTGGGCCAAGTCTTCTTCAGAGGGAGGCGAAATGTTCTTCAGAGGGAGGCGAAATTCTCCAACCATTTGAATCAGAAATTTCTCTTTTAATGAGAAATTTCAGTTCACTAAATGTTGAACTCTGTCATTAGTTCATATTGGAGGACTAATTGGGCTAAGACAGGATTGCTAGAAGATGGAGGGGGCAAGTCCTTTACTTCTTTCAGCAACATGAAAATAACATCAAACAGCATTAAAACTGGATCCACAGGTGCATCCAAAATTTCATGGAAATCTTTTATATTCAAGGCAAGTGTTCTGCTACTGAGCCACAGACCTTCTCCAGGAGTCATTCCCCTCCCCCCCCCCAAAAAAAAAAAGTTTGAAAAAGAAAATGAATAACCAAACAGAAAATTCTTCTTTAAGAATGTTTGGCTCAATTTTAGATAAGCCAAATACATACAAAATTATGACACTGGTCCAATGCCTTAATAAATCAGTTGTAAGGTGTTCTTTACACCTAGAGAAACTATATCTTCCTCTTTCACGCCATTTTTAGTTTTTTGCATCTCTAATGTAACTAAATTATTGGCACTAAAGGAGTGCTTATTTTTGTTGCTGTTATTATTTTGAGGATTTGAAATTCTGAGTCTGCTTGACTTTTTAATCAGCACAGGCTAGCAAGCTTCAGAAAAACAATGCATCCTTACTAGTTGATGTTGAATGGTTCAAGCACCGGTAGGTATTTATGGTGGTCATTCCAGCTGCAGTTTACTGGACATTAAAACTGGGATTTGCATTCATAATTCACAGGTAGTGGTGCCCGCCCTGTGGAACGCCCTCCCATCGGAGGTCAAGGAGGTCAACTACCTGACATTTAGAAAACACCTAAAGGTAGCCCTGTTTAGGGAAGTTTTTAATCTGTGATATTTTAATGTATTTTGGTATTTGTTGGAAGCCGCACAGATTGGCGGGGGAAACCCAGCCAGATGGGCGGGATATAAATAAATAAATAATAATAATAATAAATAAATAAATAATTCTGCAGGGATAACACTAAATGCAGCCATCATATCTGAAAGCAGGCATTGAGTGCAGAATTAGCTACAGTAGAGGTTTCCAAACTGTGGTCCGTGGGCTTCATTCAGCTGGTTTGAGGCATGTCCACATTAAGTATATTGATTTTAAATTGTATTTTATTGCTTCTTTTATTTCTTACACTGTATTTTGTAATGGAATACAAATCATAACGCAATATAAGAAATAAAAAAGCAATAAAACACAATAAATTGTACAGCATCTAGCTCAGCACAGTGCAAATACTACAGCAGGTACATGCGGGCAGGTAGGGTGGGGAGAGTTTGGGAACTATTGATCTACAGTATTGCTCTGAGTTTCAAATGTAATGCTTGCCTGCTTGAGAGGGTGGATTGGGCCCAATACTGGCAATGTAACATTACAAGACCGTATTCAGTTATATCTCAGGCCATGCAATGTCAGTCCTTTGCCTATTACAATCATGCCTACAGCAGAAACCATAGCAATCTTCTTTATTTTTATCATTACAGATACTGACCTGGTGTCATGTCTGAGAGCTTCTAAGAGCTTCCATAATGCTTACAACCGAGTCCTATAATGTATACCTAGCAAATATGATGATTACAACAATAACTGCAATTGACGAAATTCACCTTTAAAAGGACTGACTCATATCCTCCTCAAATCTCAGTTTAAGTTCCAGAAACAGACCATAAACAGAAAGTTAAACTAGAGGTCTGCAGACAATAATGGTGTAAATTCTAACTGCACAGAAACTTGCCCTACAACTTAGCAACTCCTAGGAGAATATTTCCCTTCTCCAAACCCTCATCATTAACGCACGTGCTCCCTCTCTCTCTTCCCCTCGAGTTTCCTCTCTCTCTCTCTTGCCATCTCTCCAAACCCCCCCAAACTGGATAAAAGGGCACTAGAATAAGCTTCTGGTGTGATGCACTTTGAGGCAAAAGACCCAAAATATCACATATGAACTGAGGGTCTCTGAAGTACTAGGCAAACAGTGAATCGCTTAATGAAAACGTTGAGTCAATGTGCTGCAGTATCTGCGAACAGGCAAATTCCATGCTGAGAATAGTTAAGAAAGGAAATGAATATAAAACGCCCAGTATACTAATGCTCTTTTAAGTCCATGGTGTGGTTATATCTTCTGTTCGATGTCAGAAGACATCAGAACTAAAAAGTGTTGGGTGGCCATTTCCATTGGTGGTCATGGCATACAGGGCATGAGGTTTATCCCTTACCTCCCTAGCCACAATCCTGATGAAAATAATCCCCCCACAAGAATTGCACTTAGCTTTGGGTGGTGGTGGTGATGGGGAAAACTCCCACTGGCACCAATGGGAGCATTTCTCCTAAGGCTATCATGTGTGGAAGATGGTGATACCACCTGTGTTCTGTGGTCCTGATGAAAATTACCCCTACTCCTAGTTAAAACATCCACTACCCAGTTGCTAACCATTATATGAAAGTAATATTTGGCCTTTAGCTTCAGTCCCCACACAGCATATATATACTGATGAAACTGACCTATACTATACATTGCCCCATCAGTTTTAGTGTTTGTCTATCACAGTGTCTAGTAGACATTCTCCAGGGGTTCAGACCGGAGACTTCCTTTCACTATCTGAGTTTGCCAGTGATTCAGCCTAGCCCTTTTTGCATGCACGTAGAACACAAAATCTTTCTCAATATAATATGCAAAATATTTTTTCCTTGTTCTTTTTTCCTCCGGAAGCCAAAAAGTTATGATATGGCTATTCCTCATTAAGATTTCCCATCCATGCCAGAAACAAATGGCAAAACCTGACTTCTCTCCAGCAAGCTGACGCTTCATATGAATAGCACCACACTAGAAGCCATGTGGAATCGGCAATCCCTTACCCCTTTATAGACGCTGTAAAATATTAGACACCAGCAGATGGTGCTCTTTCTGTTAAGTACCCAAACTCTTTTAAGAAGTCTCATCTAAAAGCTGTAGGAAATAATACTGTCAACATCATTCCATTAGTCTCTTGTATTTTAAAATTGTGGACACAGGCCACATGTTGATCAGATGGAGGGGCGGTTAGTGCTCCCAAGCCACTTCTGCTACACTTTCTCTTGACTCAGCCCTCTCCCTCCCTTGTGCACTCTTGCTCTGCCCACAAAAGCCTCCCCTGGCAACCATGAAACTCCACATTGAGGGGCTGTGTGCCAATGAATATCTAATGTTGGAAGCAGGAATGCTGCTGCTTTCATGTAAGCATCCGCTGCTGGCTGTGATGAGTCACCATGCATTGAAGCACACGACTTTCCCCAAATGAAATAAGGGAACTGTAGTTTAACCCTCACAGAGTTACAAATCTTAGCACCCTTAACAAACTGCAGCTCCTGGGATTTTTGTCGGGAGGAAGTCCGTTGCTTTAAACAAATGGTGTGGATGTGACCACGGAGAAAAGTGACTTGCTCAAAGCCCCAAACACAGAACAAGGCAGAAGTAAGAGTCTGAGCCTCAAACATCGACTCCCTCAAGTCAATTTCCCCTTCAGTTAATTTGCCCCAAGATTTAGATTTAACAGCAGATTTTCCCCAGACCAATTTGACTTTCATTTATATCAACACACACACCGCTGCCTAGCCCATTTCTGCCCATCCTGAGCTTTCCCACAATGCAGCTCAGTGCTGTACACAAGCAGCCTGGTCTTTTGTTCTTTTGCCTTCTGACTCGGAGCAAAGAAGGTATGAAAATCAAAACAGGCAGCTGCTGTTCAAACAGCAACCATCATGCCCGACTCAAAGCACTTCACCCTTCCAGGCTCCTCCACTGCACGCCTGCTGAGTTCAGACTCTCACTGTAAGTGCAGGGAGGGAGCAAACCTTGCCGGGAATTCCTTTTGACAAGTCTCTCTTCTTCTGTAAGTCACTAGATGCCCATTGCTATGGAGATAGCAGTGCTAGCATACTTTAATGGGATTCTTTTACTAAATGTCACTGTAACAATGTCCCTGAACCCTTGAAATGTTTGTTGTTAGGGTGATTGAGACAACACCACAGGTTTCCCCCTCTATCCTTCGCATCTCCATTTCAATTTTTTTGTTGTTGTGGCTTATAAGCCACTCTGGGAGCAGCTTAAGCTGGGAATGCTCCCAGTTTAAAGCTTTCCCAGCTTGTTTTCAATCCTGAAAATTCTCACAAAGCCTTGGAATTGAGATGCACGTGTTTTTCCCCATCACTTAAACTGAGCTTGTTGTGCAAGACCTCCCAGTCAACTATGACCATGCAACCTGAATTTGCTGGTATGTGATTGAATGCCAGTGACAGTCTGGAAGTCCCCACAGATGGATTGGCTATGTTTCAGTGAGGGTTTTCTCCTACCTCACAGCAATCACACAAATTGGCCTGCTTGTTTGTTCTATCATGTCACAACCATAGCTGCCAAGTTATCCCTTTTTTAAAGGGATTTTCCCTTATGCTGAATAGGCTTCCTCGCGAGAAAAGGGAAAACTTGGCAGCTATGGTCACAACTTGTAATGGCAGGAGCAGCTTTGGGCTGTTGGGTCCTTAGGAGGTATTGTGGGAGGGACACCGAACCCCCATCCCAATGAGGTATAACCTTAAGGGATCTTGGAGGGCAGCTCTTTTTGTCTGGAAGCCCATCTTGAGGGCTGCTGGGCCATAGCACCTTGCCAGGTTGCGTGAAAAGGCCTGCCAGAAGCAGTTAACATCATGGCGGACCCCATCATTAGGCTAACACCCACATTGACGCTGTTCAATGAACATATCCTTGACCCATGCCTACACCAAACTTATTCTTGGAAACCATAAAGTTGTGGCCTTATTCTATCCCAGAACCAACTCCTGGCTCTTTAATTCTTACCCACCCACCCGGCCAATGCCTATGTGTGGGCCTGCAGTTTGATTGTAATTTCCATTAAAATGCTACATAGATAATATCTGTACATATTTGAGTAAAAATATAATTAGCAGATGACATCAAAAGCGACAGTTCTACGGCTGGACCTTACCCGAGTTGTTCTTCATAGTTGTTTGTCTGTTTGTTTGTTTCAGCTGATAGTCTTGACTGCTGATAGTCTCTCAAAGGTGGAACCTATTCTCCGAATCTTTCTGAATGCAACTCATAGGTTAAGAGAGCGCAGAGGCACTCTACTGCCACAGACTTTCTATTCCATTTTTAAATTATGTCTCTCTCCTTTAAGCAAGTCCAACATGTCCTGAATCAGGGAAGTCCCGATCATTCTGTATATTCTCTGTAGCCTGTTGGGAAGAAGGAAGCCTTTTTCTATATTATCTGTTGCAGGGGTCCTGCCATTTGCCATCTTACTGGAGAGAAAAAGCTATTGGAAAACGGTTATAATTGCTTTGGCTTGAAAGCTGTTGCACCACAAAGGGCAGAGGGGTATTATTTATATTCTAAGCAGAGTGAAGGATAATGGGATTGAAAGTCATAAGATATAATAGAATTAAATAATAGTTGAAGATTTGAGCTTTCCCCATATTTGCCTGGCTTCATCTAGTGTATATAACTTTATCTAGTGTATATAACTTTATTTCGTTAATGCAACATATTACAGGTTACAAAATGAAACTCCCTCTAAAGGAACAGGTGCATAGTTTGCTTATCCTTCTGGACCTACCAACATCACTGGAGGGGCAAGTGGCCTCAGTGGTGATGTCCCTATTTTCATTGGAGAAATGTTGGAGGGTACAGGTGTGACAAGCCTTCCATCAGCTTCACCTGGTGGCATAGCTTGCTAGCTTCCGCTGTCAACAGTCTGGTAACCTCTACATTTGTTGACTGCAATTTGTTTTAGGTAGGGCTACCTTTGAAGGCATTCTGGAAACTGCAGGTAGTGCAGAATTTAATGGCCAAATAGTTTGACCGGGAGTAGAAGGTTTGATCACACAACGCTAATCTTGATGCGATTGCATTGGCTGCTGATTTGTTTCTGGGCTCAATTCAAAGTGCTGGCTCTGACCTATAAAGACTTATATGGCTCAGAAGCCCAATACCTTAGGGACCGCCCCTCCCCACATGAACCTACCTTGAACTTGTGTGCATCACTTGAGGCCATTCTCTGTGTGCCCCCGCCACACAAGATGTAGAGGGTGGGAGTGTGGAAATGGACCTTTCCAGTGGTGATTCTCCAAATGTGTGGTGCTGTCCTCAGAGAAATATGCCTGGTACTTATCATTCTAAAAATTTAGGCTCCAGACAAAGACATCATGGAGGTAATGGGGCTGGAATATACTCATGCTTATTGGTGTCTTTTAGTAGGTCCCCCCCCCCCCATTTTTATGTTATTGCAAGATTAGCACTTTTGGTCAATTAATGTTCTTTTATTTATTGTTTGATGTATCATAAATTTCAAATTAAGTATGATGTTATAATTGTAGATCGCTGTGAGACAGTTTTATAGCAAGCAAAAAAGAAATGTAATTAGTAATTACAGCAATAAAAAAAACTGGGGAACAATCCTGTGCGAAATTTATGCCTGCCAGAGAACTTTAAAATTTGGTATTAGAAGTCATCTGACATAAAAGCAATATGTGTAATGTAATGTAAATGCGTATTGAGGAGGGAGACTTTGTTGTTGTTGTTGTTGTTGTTGTTGTTGTTGTTGTTGTTCCTTTTCCTGTTTTTATTATGTATTTTGTGTTTTAATCCTGGATTTTTATGCTGTGAATTGCCCTGAGATCTACAAGTGAAGGGTGGTATACAAATTTAATATGTAATAAATAATAAATAATAAAACAGTTCCTTGAGATCATGTTGAATCTTGTCATTTTCAGTGATGCTTGTCCACTTTCTCATTTTATTTATTTTTAAAATGGCTTATCTTTTTCTCCTGATCTCTAAAGGTAATCAAAGATACCCTCTAATGTATCTGTACACAAAGTATGGACATCAAGAGTATGTACCTCAGCATTCTTTGTAGTGTGTCTCTCTCTTCTTGCGGTTCTCCAAGAGCTAAACCCGAGCATCTTCTGGAGATGGTGATATTGTTTCAGCTGCAACACACAAGGTAAGTTTTATTTAGCAGTGTAATGTGTAATGTATTATTTGCCTTAGAGCCTTGCAAACAGGGCAAGCTATGCATCCAGTCAAATGAAAAATTAATTCTAGTTTCGGAATAGAATTAGAGTTGTCTAATGGCAGGAATAGAAGGAACACCAAATGCTGCAATCAAGCACTTAATATTTCTGCCAGACAGAATATATGAATGGTGAAAAAGTCTGATAAGTAGTTAAAAAGGAAAGTGATAGGGGAATTATAGCTTTAAAAGCTTTTCATTATTAACTTTAGCAACCATTCCCACTCCACTGCTACAAGGCATGCGTCGCTGTTACTGTTAAATCAATAGAAATAACTGGTTGAAACCAAGCAGCAATTACCAGAGTAATAGCAGTAGTGAGGAATCTCCCACCCATGTGGCTAATTGGGCCCAGCAAGGGTCCCAGTTAGACCTGTGTAGCTATTTCCTGAAAACTACACTTAACCTGCTCCACACCTGATGCCATCTGTGATATCGTGGGGGGGGGGGCAGATGAAGATGTAGTCATAGAATCATAGAGTTGGAAGAGGCCCTGAGGGTCATATAGCTCCCTCCGCCGCCGCCACCATGCAGGAATGTGCAGCTGTCCCTTAAGGGGACCAAACCTGCCATCTTAGCGTTCTCATATGTGGCTGAGAGAAATGTCTGTTTGCAGGTGCAACTTGAATCCAAACCAGGAAAAATCTATGGAGATCCAGGGCCAATGGGGGGCGAGGCAAGATGGTAATTTGGCCTGGGCCGCAACCTCAA
Organism: Zootoca vivipara; assembly: GCF_965207765.1. Classification (NCBI taxonomy): domain Eukaryota; kingdom Metazoa; phylum Chordata; class Lepidosauria; order Squamata; family Lacertidae; genus Zootoca; species Zootoca vivipara. Next base: position 78,826,600 of record NC_142586.1, read on the forward strand.
AGGGAGCCTCAAATTTTTGAGATAATTCATTCTCACATGCTTAGCTCTAGTTAAGTCACCAACACCATTGTGTAAGCTTTCCCCCCTAGACTTAGCTAGGCCACAGTCCCTCACATTAGAAGGAAGGAAGTCAAGTCTCCTTGTTTCTTTTTTCCTCTTTCCCATTTCTACCATGTAACTGACCAGGAAAGATGTCTATGCGGATGGCTCTGATCCCAAACAGCCACATGGCTTTAGCAAAGCCATCTTTGGTTCGGGGTGGTGACTTTGCAAATCTTCAGTTGTGGGTTTTCCCCACACTTGTTAATTTTGAAATAATGAATGGAAGCCTAAGTACTTCCTGAAAGAGCTGTAAGGCCGCATTTTTTTTAAATAACAAAATAACATAGCATAGATAAAGCAGAAGAAAGCTATTATAAAGTTATAATCACTGCATACAGATTTTTCCTGAGGGGTATAAATGGGCTGTGAAAGTAATTCTTCAAGTTCTTTACCATTGAAAGCCTCAGTTGAGCGACATTCTGGGTGGCCTATAAATCAAAATTTGCATGGAGTTTGCCAAAGTGCCAGGTCAAGGGTTTTTGAATCTCCTTTGAAGCGCATTTCCACCAATGTGGTTTCCAGATCCTTTCAACGAAGCAGTCATTGTCATATTTTAATCCACACATTTTTCTTCTCTGATGACTAATGTTCTGCGGAAGCAGAAAAGAAAAATTTCATATCCACGGCAAAATACATTTTCTACAGTTCTAGCAAAACAAGCCCAAACAAAGCAACACCAAGCAGAAATAAAATTTAAAAAACCTTATGGTTCAGAGCTAAGTGTGATTTCTTGGATGTAGCTAGCTTCGTTCCCCCCCCCCCAAATAAACTAAGATTAATTGTTGAAGGGGGGGGAGTGTTTGTGCTTTGATCAAAAAGCTCAGTATTTTCAGAGCAGCTGCCTGCCAAAACAGGAAAGTTCAAGGAAAGAGGGTTACATGATGAGCTCTTATCAAATTCTATTATGAATATCATTGAATGACTAAGGTAGAAAGCTTTTTTTTGTCTCCATGTGTTAGCAGCTTTAATACATGGTTAGTCTTTTCCCCCCCTTTCCTTTTTTAAATATAATGTAAGGTGGAGATACACACAATGGACATGGAAACAAAAATTTGTTCTATGACTGAAGGGAAATTCAGTGCCCATTTACCTGCAAACTTCACTCCCCAGTTTCTGATCCTCTAGTTATTTCCTAATGTGTCAAATATTTATGGGATGGGGGAGAAATTACCGGTAGATTCACTTTCCACAAAATGGTGAACCTACCTAACTTGTACTTTCTAAGACAATACAAGAACTGACAGACAGCCATCCTTCAAAATTCTCACTCTTCCAAATTATGTGATGCAGCTCTAACCAAACAATGTTTACAAAAATACGTATAATGCAGGGCTTGCAGAGCCTCTCCTGACTCATGGAGTATGTAATGGAAATATAAAGGTGTGGATCATCAACATAGTGGTCACATCTTGCTGCAGAACCTCTAGTGACAATTCTCAACATGGCTGGTGTCTGTCTGCCTTGGGAGACCATTGAAGAGTGTGCCTTTGGGGATTAGGTCAAGCTGTTGAAGGTTGCAGCACCTGCTGTGGCTGTAGAGACCGGTATGGGAGAGACACGTTTTGGTGCAGATGAAGCCATGCAGTTCTGCTGCTGCAGATACACCATGGTGTTTTCCCTCCCTGCGTGCTCCTCCCAGCAGTCATTCCTCCTCTGGTTACTGCTATGGATACACAACTTGACTGCCTGTCTCCAGGCACTGCGGTTGTCTGCAAGGGATTCCCACATGGTGGGGTTGCTGTTGCCAGCCTTCGTGTCACGTTTGCAGAGTTGGTCTGCCAATGGGCCTGGTGCCAGAAGCCAGGCTCCCCACAGAGCATGTCCTTGGGAATCCTGCCATCTTCCATTCTGTGGACAAGACCAAGCCAGCATAGACATGGCTGAGGCAGGAGTGCAAACATGCTGGGGATGTGGGCTTGGGAGAGCACATCTTTGTTTGGAATTCTGTCCTGCCATTGGATACCCCAAATTCTCCTGATTCAGCACATGTGGAAGGCATTGAGCCATCGCTCCTGGTGGTTGTAAGTTGCCCATGACCCACTCCCAAGCCATTGATGTAGCTGCCTTGCCAATATGCTTGTCCTGCTGAGCACTGATGGAAAGATTGCTGGTTATAGTGGAACCCAGATAGACAAATTTGTCTACCACTTCAGGCATGCGGTCGCCATTGCTGATGCATGGAGTACTGGTGACATAGTGCCCCAGGATGTTGGTCTTTGTCAGGCTGATGGTAAGGCCAGACTCCCTGCGGGCTTGGGCAAAATGGCTGAATAGTGTGTGTAGAGCTTCCTTGGAGTGTGCTGTCAAGACTACATCTCTCAGATAAGCATCCACCACACTTTTGTCAGGTTGAAGCCATACAACAGCAACAAGGAGAGGAATAAGTCAAGGAGAGTAAGGGTGAGAGCACAGCTACAAGCTTGCACTTGCCTAAGCAGGTGCAAGCAAGCCATCTCAGTTTGCTTTTTGCTGTTTCATCTCCCATTCATACAGGAAATATTTTTTTATGAGGGGTTAGACTTCATTGAGTAAAGGTATTTGCATAACTTGAATTGCCATGTGAATGAAATAAAAGCAGTACAATGGCCACAAAACAATTTTGCTTTTATGTACACATTAAAAGTTAACCCTGCGGCCTTTTCCACTTCACTGGAGGTCCAACAAGCACAGTCTACAACTTTCCATTTGCCTTGAGCTTTATGATGGTGTTAATTTAATATTTAATACTTGCCTTTTGTTAGGCAAATTCTCATTCACACTGGTTAAAGAGTGCTCTCAAATTGCTAATCACTTTCCAAGTTCTTGTATCATGGAAACTAGGTAACAGTTTCTTGCAAACAGCTTTCTTACAGATGAGGAAGGGTTCAGAAGGGAATGGGGCCTTGCGACGAATGTCCCCCTCTCTATTACTAAAATGCGTCACAGGAATCCAGAGGTGAAGCCACCCACCCCCTTCTCCCGCCGCCTCCAAATAAATCCCTTTATTCTTGTGGGTTTATAAGTAAAGAGACTCTCCTTCCAGCTCACGTGGCCTGGTATCAAAAAAACAACTCTAGGCTGTTTGATAGAATAACCTCCTGCCACCAGTAAAGGGTCTCACTCAGCTAGATTCCCCCTACTGCAAAAGTTTGCCCTTTCCACGCTGGCAACTTTTTGACACCCCAGGTTATCTTTCTAAGCCTCCTCAGTGTTACTCTCTAAGACACAAACTTTCGCCTCTTTTCCTGAGGTAAGTTTTGTCCTCTAATGAGTTACCACTTCTGTGAGTCCCGATACCTTGCTGGAAAAATAATGACGATACTTCTTGGCACAAAAGAGAAGAATTTTATTAACCTTAGAACATAGTTGTTTATTTAATGTTTCATGTGTTTATAAGCTACGTTTCGGTTGTAGATAATCTCTGTCCAACATTTAACATTGAGCCTTCCTGAACCTCATCTAGATCCCCACTATCCTGGCCTCTCAACTTTCTTCTTCACACCTACCCTCTCCCTCTCCTCAACTGACAAAACCGCTCCTCCCAGCATTTGCTCCCTTAAGGACAACTTCACACAATCCAGCACAATTCAAAGTCACAAAATAAAGCAACCATGCTTTCAGACATAACTGGCAACTGACCTAAGGGTGGGTCAAAATACCCTCCAGCCCAGTTTCGCCAAAATATTCTTCCCCTGAACTGCTGTGGTGAATTTCCATTCAAAGACTTCTTGATCCCATAGAAGCTATGCAAGCCTTGACGTGGGCCACTTGTTATCACATCTTCCTTGATGTGTCATAATTTAAATGCGATTGTTTTTTGGTCCCCTTCTTTATTGTCCACGCAGGTGAGAACACTGTCACTATTCTTTTATCTAGCTTTACATTACTCTAAATTGTTACCTCTTATGTCAAGGTAGCTCATTTTCCCAAGAGGTGGGTGTGACAAATCGGTGAGCAAAAGGCCGCATTTTCTTAAGCTGCCTTTCCTTCTTTTCTTCCGCACAGACTTCAACACCCACACTCGGTTTCATTAATATCAGTGTTGGAAGGGGAGCGTGAGGAAGACAAACAGTGTACTAAACCTAAAACAACAACTGAAAAAGGCAAGCTAATAAATAACTCAAACTTCAGAGAACTGTTGCCAAGTGTATGTCTGAGATGTTACAAACTAATCAGTGGAAGGGAGGCCAGAGAGTTTGGAGCATAGGCACCGGTTCCTGGGGGCTGAGGTACTTCCCCCTCCCATGGTTTTTTTTAGGGGGCTGGTCCCTCTCAAGGTTCAGAGGGTGTTCATCTCCTTGTGATGTAGGTGCAACTTCAGGACATCGCGTGGCGTCAGGACATTGCGTCAGGCCCCCTCAATCATCTTAAGAAGATGGCACCTCTGGCTTGGAGGTTCACAGTTGTTGAATCCACTTAACTGAAGAACTGTCCACTGACTCAGAGCTTGGGTCAGATCCTCTGGAGTCCCATGGTTGAGGCGTGGCAGGTATGCATGCATGTGCCTCTGGGAGGAGGGATGTGTTTGTGAAAGTCTGAGGTCCCCTGGTGGCTTGGAGGTATAGCTGCTGCATGAGGAAGTATGAGGATTGGCAGAAAATGAATGTAAAAGAAGAAGAGCCGGTGAATAATTCTTTCTGAAATTAAGTACATCAAGTTATTGATAGCAAAATATTTTTTGCTATACTGTGCTCATCTCTGTAGCCATCGCACTGATTTCTATGGGACTTACATTTGGATAATGGTCACCAAGCACATACATATTTTCTCACAATGAATTTGCAAAAAAGGGGAGAGCAGTTCCAGGGCAAATACTGTGAAATTAAAGGGGAAATGTTCACACACACACACACACACACAACATAAAATGTCTTTGTATGTCCAAGTTCAAATTGCAAAACATGTTTCCTGAACTCGTGTTTTACTTTCCTTTACAGGATTTGTGCTGTTTGTATGAAAAAGGGACTAGAAAGAAATGGTGTTTTCCTTCTTCTTACACTATTACCTAAAGCAGAATACCTGTGCATCTCTTCTTAACTAGATTATGGACTAATAGGCAATATGATCATTATTACTCCAATCCACATTTTTTTAGATTAAAAAAAATAAATCATTTAGCTGCACAGAGGATTGATTGCTACAATTTCCTTACCATTTGAAATAGGACTGTTCAATGATTGTCTCACAGCTTGATGTAAGACTATCTTGAAGCAAAATAGTGCTGAAATCTCAATTAGTTCTCCTGAAAATAGGCTGTATATCAGCAGCATTTAGAAAAGAACTTGCAAGTTGGGCACAGAGATTAAATCACAGTGCCATTTGGGAATCCCAGTTATTTTACTTGCAGATGCGTTCTGCTTGTAATAATTAGGCCTTCTCACATGTGCCATCTGCTCAAGTTTAAAGGCCTTGCTGTTGGTAGGCCACTGTATCCTTTGAGTGGAATCCAGTCGGCGTCCTGCATATCTGGATCCAGTAGCTCCACTAACAGAAGACATAATTTATTGCTCATATCCTAGGAGCTCCCATCAGATGATTTCTGAAAATCATCTCTAGAGAGTTGGGGGCCCCTCCAGAGCCGGGTAGAAGGTGGTGTTGGAAGGCTGCAAGGAGAAGGGAAAATTGATGAGAGTTGGCTCCAAAATTTCTCCGATGAACATAGGGATATCCTACTTAATTATGGCTTCTGACACAAATAAAGCCCAGCCAGATGGGCAGGGTACAAATAATAAAATTATTACTAATATTATTCATTTTGAAAACTTCCCTATACAGGGCTGGCTTCAGATAGGGTTGCCATATTTCAAAAAATAAAACCAGAACACCCCAAAAGTTGTTGATCTTTTCTTTTCGGAAGACCCCCAAATTGTTGAGCTTTTCTTGACAAAAACGCCAAAGAAATGCAGTTTGACTTTTCCCTAATATCCAGGACAAAGCGCCGCCTTTCAGAAATTCCCCTGGATGTCAATTCCACCTTTGAAATCCCAGTAATGTCCTGGAAAATCCAGCCGCATGGCAGCCCTATTTCAGACGGCTTCTAAAGTTACCTATCTCCTTGGTTTCGAGGGTCACATAACTCGATACCCTCCAACATTTCTCTGATGGAAATAGGGAAGTCCTAAGGGAAAGTGGGAAATTCAGGATCAAATCAGAAAACTGGGACAAGACTTTCCCTGGAAAATAGAGACACTTGGAGGGTCTGTGCTGCCCATCTCTTCTGTTAGCAGAGCCTCTTCTGGATCGAAAGCCCTTTCCTTAGCACAAGGGCACTGTAGGGGCAAATTGCAGGCGAGAGTTGTATCATGAGGAGCTAGTGTGATGTCATCAATATTTCAGGAAAGAGCCCCAAACAGCCTAGGCGGCATTGCATATGAATCTGTATATTCACTAGTTATGTTTTCTTTTCTTTTTTTAAAAAAAGAGTAGAATGTCACATCACTGGTGAAGTATGAGAAACAATATACTAACTGGGAGGATCAAAGACTGAAACTAGCTGACGGCTTATCTTTCATAGATAAGCCAAAGGTTTGGCTTGCAGTATTGCTTTTAATTCAAAGCCATGAGAATATCCGCACTAGATGCCCTCTTGTCCCAGGAATACAGAAGCAACATTACATCCAATGACGTATAGGCCAGATGGATGTGAGTAATGCACAAATCAGTCTTGTCAGCATAGTGCAGGGGTGCCCAAACTTTGTTCAAAGAGGGCCAGATTTGTTGAAGTGAACAAGTGTGAGGGCCGACCAAAGTTGTTGACCTTTCTTTAGGATTGAAGTTGTTCAGCTTTTTTTTAAAGAAATCAACTGCCACAGAGGCCAGATTAAACCAGCCGGTGGGCCAGATTCGGCCCCCAAAACGGACATTGGACATGCCTGGCATAGTGCTACACTGATCCAGCGATCAACATCAACTTCGCTGGACTGGTCGTGTTGGGCAGATGCCTGATGATCGTCTTCCAAAGCAACTACTCTATTCTGAACTTAAAAATGGAAAGCGTAATGCTGGTGGTCAACAAAAGAGGTTTAAAGACTGTCTCCAGGCAAATCTTTAAAAATGTAGTATGAAAACTGACAACTGGGAAACACTGGCCTGCGAGCACTCCAGTTGGAGAACAGCCTTTACCAAAGGTTTCATGGGCTTTGAAGAAACTCGATCTCAGGACACAAGGGAGAAACGTTCTAAGAGGAAGGCATGCTTGGCAAATCCACACCGTAATCAACTCCCGCCTGGAAACCAATGTCCCCACTGTGGAAGGATGTGTGGATCCAGAATTGGCCTCCACAGTCACTTACGGACCCATTGTTAAAATCGTGTTTGTAGAAGACAATCTTACTCGGCTACGAGTGATCGCCAAAGAAGAAGAAGAGTGCTACACTATATAAGAGGGAGCCAGGGATCTAGAAGCGGTGTCAGCTCAGACTCTGACACCCAGATGAGGGACTGAGAGGCAAGTCCCAGAGCTGGCAGAGATTTTGCACCCTGTCCATGAGGGACCATGTCCATTGCTTTGTGAGAGTCTGAATAATCTTGTGGTTTGGCCTACCTCATAGCAAGTGTCACAGCCCAATGCGGTTTAGGCACTGGGTAAATCTTAGTCCTTGGTGGACGGAGGTTGTAGCCTCTGCCTGCCCCTGCAGTATTCAGGCGTACCCCCTTAATACGACCCAGTAGGAGTTACTTCTGTCCAGAAGCCCAGGCAGGGGCTAGGGCCACAGCACTCCTCAAGGTGACAAGCCCACAAGTGGTTCCTACTTGATGTGTATCATAGGACCTCTTTGCCTTGGGTTGACCCCTGACAGGTATGCCCCAGCAGGTGGGCTAGAGGTTCAATGGTTATACCCAATGCCTTTGCCAAACCTCTACACCTGTAATCAATGAAGTTGTGACCTGATTTGACCCAAAGCAATATTGTCCTGTGTGTTTATTTGGGAGTTGGGCCTGGTGGGGAGAGGGCGCTTGTGTCACGCAAGCAGCAGGGTAGTGCCTGATAGCCCTATGTTTGGCTATGAAGCTAAGTTGTGCGCAGTGTCTTGTAAATCATTGTGGAAGAATGTACGGTATTCTTCATTGCCTGAAGTGAAATGAATGTTTACATAGCAGTAATAACTTATTTTCCATAAAAGTTGATGAAAATAGCAACAAGAATTCAATTTTTACCACACGTCATTTGATTTAGGGAAATATTTTGGCTCCTGACTAATAGGGGAAAAATACAACTTTTTGCCTCTCTTATCAGCACTCAAGCCAACCTCTACTGCCAGCTGTACAAAAATATATCCAGTGCTTTATGAACCCTGAAAGAATTAAATTATCATAAATAATGAGAAAAATTGAGCCTTTACTAATTACTACCATGAAAATCTCTGGAGGAACACCCATGTAAAGAATCATGTACCTGATATTTGCTATTCATTAATTAATATTTATTATTCACTCTTGAGTCCTCATTTATTCATGCATTTAGCAGGACGATAGAATGAATTAATTGTTTTTCTACAAGGTTTGGCTAGCAGGACCTCCACGGTGAGCTCCTCCTCCCAGTGTGTATGTGAGAACATTTGATGGAATCCTATCTGCTAATGGTGTACTTATTCTCTTGAGTGTGAATCAAGAGGTTTCTGCAGCCTTGGGGAAAGTACAAAAATCTTCAGTGGGGAAACTAAAGCTGCAATGCTAGTCAACTTTATCAAGAAAAATGTCCCGTTAAATTCAGTGGTGTGTACTTCTCAGCAGTCATACATGGCATCTCACTATGATTCGTAGGAGCCCCAAATGGACCAATGGGGCTTGAGTATGCTCATTAGCAATGGAATGCAAACTAACTCTGGGGGCAGGATCATTGGGATATCCTGAAAGTAACCATGACTGGAACCCTGTCAGGAACACTCCACGTTGCAGTGCTTTGCTGTAGGTCCTACTGGTGAGTTTCTGAATTTGAAATTAATTTCAAGCATTTGATTTGGAAAGGTACTGTAAGGGTGACTCCCTACAGGGAGCCAGCCCCCATCATCCTGATGTCCACCTCGCCAAGCACAGGGAGAAGCAGTGGGTCTGAAGCAGCTAGGGGGGAGGAGAAAAGACTCGGAAGGAGAGAGAAACCAGCGTGTGGAACAATGGGAAAGCTCAGGGGCGGAGAGGTGCAGACCAGGGCTCAGGGATGCTGGAGAGCCTTGCCACCGCCCGCTCAGGGAGGAGACTGACAGGGCATCACTCCTTCCAGCGCAAGAGTTAAAGAGAGCACCGCGACGCAGGTCAAGGGGGAGGCGTTTTGGGGTGCCCCGACTACTTTGCTGGCGTGAGAACGAACGTACGCCATTGCCGGATTCTGATTCGGAATGAGAGGTCATGTTTTAAGCTGTCTCTGCACTGTAAATATCTTGCACAATAAAGGTCTAGTTTGCTGCTAGTGGTGGTAAAGGTAAAGGACAAAGGGACCCCTGACCATTAGGTCCAGTCGTGACCGACTCTGGGGTTGTGGTGCTCATCTCACGTTATTGGCCAAGGGAGCCGGCATACAGCTTCCAGGTCATGTGGCCAGCATGACAAAGCCGCTTCTGGTGAACCAGAGCAGCACACAGAAACGCCGTTTACCTTCCCACCGGAGCAGTACCTATTTATTTACTTGCACTTTGATGTGCTTTCGAACTGCTAGGTTGGCAGGAGCTGGGACCGAGCCACGGGAGCTCACCCCATTACATGGATTCGAACCGCCGACCTTCTGATCAGCAAGCCCTAGGCTCTGTGGCTTAACCCACAGCACCACCCGCGTCTCGCTACCATATGGTGGTAGGGTTGCCCAAATACAAGAGACAGAGAAATTCTGCCCCAGCTTGGTTTCAGCTTGTGAACAGTGAGGGCTATTTATATTAAATTACTTACCAGTATATATTGAATTTATATCCCACCCTTCCTCCTAAAGGAACCCAGAGCGGCTGGAGAAGTTGTTGAGCTCAGCCTAAGCTGCCCATTTTATATAGACAATTAAACTACAGAGGGCATAGGTGTACCTCTCCTAAAACTTGAGCAAGCGTGTGGGGATTGCTCTCATATAGCCACTTTACCCCACACAAGAACATGAAAATGGGCTTAGCCTACTGGATCTGCCAGCACTAACCACAAGAATAGACTTTTGCTATTGGATCCACTGCAACGGGCAGTAGTGGCTAGTGGTGCGGGTGTAGCGGCAGAGCCAACCCAACACAATGGCCATACCACACCGAGCTCCCACTGCCTTCCCATTGCCCTCTCCCTCTCAGTAAGAGACAGTGATGTGTGGCATTGGGAAGACAGAAGAGCAATGCCTGAGGCAGCCCTGTCAGCCACTACTGCCAAATGGAATCTTATGGTACACAAATCAGTTTGCTCTTGATTTTTTGCACTTCTCTGAATTTCTTGGCTCAGAAAATGTACCAGGATGTGCAAAAAAAAAAAAGTGCATTCTGTGCATAAATGCAATTAAGAGAAAATACGTTCTATAGAAACATTATGGAATGGAATTATTGAAGATCACATGCTCAAAACTGACTAATCCATCCCTCATGTTTTTTTGCATTCTATACCATAATTTTTACAGGACACACAAAATTATGCAAAAGTCCCTTCCTGTTCATGATGAAAATAGTTTTGTAGACAGCATTGGAAAAGGATGTAATGCAGACCCTTTTCTTTATTCAGCAACTAACCTGTGTTTTCACAGAACAAACCCTCATTTTCAGGGTAGCATTCAAAGCAGAAAGGCAGCCAGCTAAGATGCTTAATTTTGCTAAATTATTGGATCCTTTCAGTGTTTGGCTGCTGGCACTTCCATCTTATCCTTTATCGCTTTCATCATCTTTCATAATGACACATTGTATAGTTGGAGGGTTTTTTGATTTTGTTTGCAAGCAGTAGATTGTGCCAGCTCATTTGTTGCAATGAATGCCTGTTATTTGGCCTCTCCCTTGAAAACGACTTCTTGCTCTTGAACTGCATTTTAAAATATTCAGTATTAAAATATTCTCTCCCTGTCAAGCAAATTATTTTAGACATTCAATAATCTGCTCGGTTAGCAAAGTCTTCTTCCATTTCATTTCTTATATGCGAGCTTGGCCCAAGGGATAAATATTCCTAGCAGTCAGAATCTTTGTAGAGAGAGATGTTTGTTGCTGCCCCTCCTCTCTTTTTCCATTGCCACCGTTTTCTCTTAAGAAAAATGGTGGGCAGAAGTAGATACATCTGCCAGTGTGTTTTACTAGGAAACAAACAGGCAAATTCAGTTTCCAGAAAACATGTCTGGATCGGTTCACATATAGTGCAGCAATAAACTTGTGTTGGCTAGAGCATAGACTTAGAGGGAAATCAGAGACAACGCTGGCTCACTTGTGCATGATACAAATTGTTGTTGTTTAGTCGTTTAGTCGTGTCCGACTCTTCGTGACCCCATGGACCATAGCACGCCAGGCACTCCTGTCTTGCACTGCCTCCCGTAGTTTGGTCAAACTCATGTTCGTAGCTTCGAGAACACTGTCCAACCATCTTGTCCTCTGTCGTCCCCTTCTCCTAGTGCCCTCAATCTTTCCCAACATCAGGGTCTTTTCCAAGGATTCTTCTCTTCTCATGAGGTGGCCAAAGTATTGGAGCCTCAGCTTCACGATCTGTCCTTCCAGGGAGCACTCAGGGCTGATTTCCTTAAGAATTGATAGGTTTGATCTTCTAGCAGTCCATGGGACTCTCAAGAGTCTCCTCTATGATACAAATAGTTGTCCCATTAACATTTTACAGTTTAGATGTGTGTGTCACGGGCCAGGAGTCCGCCTCACCTGCTGAGCAGCAGCCTGAAGGAGCAGAAAGTGACCATCTGAGTTCTGCTATGGCTGGCAGCATGACTTCTGGCCCATAATACATGAAGAGGATCTGGCTGCCACCATTTCTGACAGCATCCCAGGAAAAATTAGGGGAGTTTTCTAATTTTGTGCAAAGTTTATGTGAAAAATACAAAGTTTTTTGAGTGTGAAATATGGATGCTTTAAACCAGGCTTCCCTAACCTGGTGTCCTCCTGATGTTTTTGACAGCCACAAAGCCCACCGGGTGACCTTGAGCCAGTCGCTGCTTCCCAACCTAACCTACCTCACAGGGTTGTTGTTGGGATTAAATGAGGAGGGGGAGAGCCATTTACACCCCCTTGAGCTCCTGGAGGGGAGGGGAGATATAAATTAAAACAGATGGTGACAGTTGCAGTGTAAAACATCTGGAGGGCACCAGGTTGGGAAAGGCAGCTTCAGACAGTATGCTGAGTTCATTTCACAAGTGCATATTTTTTAGGCAGACATGTACCAGTAATACCGGTTGGATAGGGTCCTTACTTTCATGTGTGCAGCATCTGTGCATGCTCAACAGAGCCCTGTTTCTCTTCTCATGGGCACAATGCACAAGTGGTTCAAGAAGCTGCTCTTGATACAAGAAAGTATGCATAACTGCCCAAGGGGAGACTGAGGGCTGGCTGGAGATACAGGCTTGAGGGAAGCTTGTATCAGGATGGCAGCATCACAGGCCCATCCTTCTGCCCACATTTGCTCCTTCCGTTTGTGTACAGCTCTTCCTTCCCCTTTCGTGTACACCTAAAATACACTGTGTGGCTTGGCCCTTTTGTGCGTCCATCCACTCAGTTTCAAGCAAAGTGAACGAGGCGATGAGGAGGTAGTTTGCTGAATGACCAAACGTGTGGCCAATGAACTGTGCCCTTGTTGGCAACAGTGTGCAGATCAGAGGCACACACCCACTGATTAACAGTCATCACAACATGCCATGGAAACACTTGTTCACAGTAACAAACTCTAAGGTGATCGCTTCACAGAAACTCTCTTGCCAGCTTTCAGTACCATTGAGTGTGGTATCCTCCTGGAGTGGCTCTCTGGGTCAGGAGGCATAGTGATATAGTGGTTCACGCCTACCTGCAGGACCATTTCCAAAGAGTAGCATTGGGCTACTTGGCCCCATGTTAGTCATATTGAAGGATTCCACAGAGTCCCATTCGGTCTCCTACTCGGCAGGGGATGTATCATGAATGCCCAGGAATTGAGGGAAAGGCTGTCACTATTATTTCCACCTTGTTCCTCTGTGATCAGCGAATTTATAAAATAAGAAGTTGGATTCTATACCTGCTTGGATATGACTCCACATCGCTTCCCATTCCTGGAACGTTTTCTCCCAGATCAACAGTGATTTATATGGTTAGTCTGGTGTGATGAACTCTGTACATGAGCGGAGATTATTTGCATTTCCAGGACTGAGCCATGTATTGCAAATATGTTTCAATGTGCTCTGACTCAAATGAAACAATCTTTTTTTTGTCTGTTGGTTGGAATATAAATGCTATACAAGTTGTGTTGTGATGAAAACAGCAAGATTAAAAACTGCAGACCAACTAAGTCAAACACTAAGCTGATCTGTAGAAAATGCAACTTGGAAAAAGAGACATTGCACATATTTTTGTAAACTAAGAAATCTTTAATAATAGTCAAACACTATTACCAGCCACCACTGGTCTACAAACTAACAAGAGAATTATGCCCATTGCATCTTCTATTGTCTCTGAAACATTGTTATTTAGAAACCTTAAGAGGGTTTGTGAAGCTCCCCTAAAAAACAGAACAAAACAACAACAACAAAAACCTCAAGTGTGTGGGGTAGAGAGGTTTTGAACCATCCAGAAAATTCGTTCACAAAAGATTTAAGAATACAAAATAACTTACAGGAGAATTTGGAAACTGTTACCTCCCCGCCCACTTTGCTTTAATATCACAAAGACATGTATTTCTTTGTTGATTTCAAAATAAGCTGATTAGCATTTTCTAGCTAGCTAGTAATGTGAGTTCATCAAAAACATGGTGGCATAGTGCTGACAACTCTAATGAGGCAAAATAAAATTTTAAAGCGCATGAATGCTGGGGTGGAATACTAAGCCATATGAATGGGCAAAAAATAGCAAGAACAGAACTGTGAGTTCTGAAAAGTTGCACTGTGCTTGGGAAGGGAAAAATAAATATATTAATGCGCTGACAAAGAACAAGGGATAATGCAACTGGTGACCTTAGACCTTCAGAGCATCAGAAGGGCAATAGCGGGAATAAGCAATTAAGCTACTCCCTGGAAGTGGAGACGAAGAAACGATGTTTCCTGATTTAATCAAGATTGAGTACATCCATTATATCTGTATTTCAATTCTGCTGACATTTGACTCCACTCTCTGTTTGACTGAACTTTTTTAGGGCATGTTACTGTACTTGTTGACAGTGTTTGGTGTATCTGGCAGAAAAGCTACGGAAATCTGACTGGTGGTTTTGGAATAGCCACCTTTGTCCATTGTGTTTATTTCTGCAGTTATGCTCTGTTTACTCAGAATTAAGTCCCACTTTTCTCCTTGGACCAAGTCAGTGTGCAGAGAATGGCAGCCTTAGTGTTATTCTGGTGCTTAACCTTTAATGGTTTTATTCCATGCCTCAATAAAATATGTAGATGTAGAAAATAAACATGGAATGCTATTTTAAGAACTTACAACCGAGCTCTGACCTGGTTCACCACTTCCAAATGTAGGGGCTGATCTCATGAATGAACAACAACGATCTTCTTCCTGTGGTTCTTCTGCACTTCTCAGGTTACCAGGAACAGCTGAGCATGGGGAAAAGGAGGCTGGACTGTGCCCCGTTCTTTCTGCTGCTTGGCTGAACAGTGGGATAGTATGTTGTGTAAGCTGCCCTGGGGTACAGACTGCACACTTCTGAACAAGAGATTAGGAGATGTTTCTTCGCGACTATGCCCAAAATGTGCAAATTCCCAAGATCACCTTCACTCATTTTCTATTGAATGTGTTAAAGACTTATAACTAAGGGCGCAGGTCCAGAGTCCAGATCCACCAAGCTGAGTGGCCAAGGATGGGATGGAGAGAGCTCCCTGGAGGGACCTCAATGGGAGATGCCCAAGCTGAGCTGAGCCAGGCAGCTCTTAGGCCAGTGTAGGCTTTGGGAAGGGGCATTCTGAAGGATTGGTCCAAGTGGGAGTAGAGGAAAGGCTAATGCCAGATCCTAAGCCCATTCCATTTGGTTGGGTGATCTGAAAATCCGGCAGAAGCACATTCAAGCACCACCTGCAGCACCTTCATGGGACGGGGGGGGGGGGCGCTGTTACATGCTGCCCCGTGTGATGCTAGCAGCCAAAACAGGATTCCAGGACCCTGAACAAGCATTCAATGGCAATGCATGTTGAGGGGTGCGCCTGGTTGTAGCAACTGATGCGGCTTGGCAAGTCCACTAGATATGATGTCATTGGGCAGGGCCTCAGCAGGTATCTAGTCAACTGCAGGAGGGTTAGGAGAGCAGCAGTAGAGGGGAACAGAAAGAGTGAGCCAATGCCCTCATGGCCTGTTTTGGGGCTTCCCACATACATTTGGCTGGCCACTGTGGTAAATGGATGCTGAATGAGATAAACCTTTCCTCTGATCCAGCAAGGCTTCTCTTTATGTTCATGTGACTGCTTGGCACAACGTATTACATTTCCCTTTTCAGAATGCTCACTAAATCTAGAGCCTGAAACAAAACTTTATGTTTTTGATGGCTAACAGTAAGCAATGAGTTATTTTAGCAGCATTTCTTTGTTGTACTAAGAAATACCAAATAGGACAGGGAATAAAATTTAAATCAATCCTTCAGTAAACCAATCAATCAAAATCTTCTTTGCAATGTTAAATTGCTTCTACGCTACTTGTATTTTTAAGTAATCAACACTACGCGAGGCAGACTGGCCTTGTAAATTGAATTTGCACTTGACAGGTTATTCAGATCCTTATTGTATACATACGATAGGAAATAAGCACAAATGCCAAAGCATGGTTTTACTGTTTATGGTGCCATGAAGGTAGGCAGTCTGGAAAACGCCATGAAGGCATTTAAATACACCATTGTTTCCAAAACTTAATCAGTTCATATTAGCAGATATTTTGCATCTGATCATTGTAATAGTTTCTAAGTGTTACATGCTCACTGCAGTCATAAATGCTCCAGGTCATACTCTAGGAAGTAGTCTTTTAGCTAAGCACTTTTGTATTATTTCTCCCATTGTCCCTGACCATTGGCCATACTGATGAGATGTGGAGGTCATCAGCACCAGGAAGGCTCCAGCTTCCCTGCCTCTCTGTGTTCTGGTGGCTTATTCCCACTTCCCTGGGCTTGGTCTCATAGCTGCCAAGTTTTCCCTTTTCTCACGAGGAAGCCTATTCAGCATAAGGGAATTTCCCTTAAAAAAGGGGAGAACTTGGCAGCTATGCTTGGTCTGGCTCTGCCAGCATTTCCCCCTCCCTGACCTTCCTAAATCAGCTCTGGATACGGTGGCCTTTATTTTGCCTTAATTTAAGATGGCATAATTTAGTATCTAGAATGGCCGAGTAAGTGAGCAGAAGATTGCTGCCCGAGTCTCACTGAACACAAGGAGTATTCAAAACAAAATAAAAAATTCCTTCCAGTAGCACCTTAGAGACCAACTAAGTTTGTCATAGGTGTGAGCTTTTGTGTGCATGCACACTTCTTCAAATACACAGTGTATCTGAAGAAGTGTGCATGCACACAAAAGCTCATACCTACCGGTATGACAAACTTAGTTGGTCTCTAAGGTGCTACTGGAAGGAATTTTTTATTTTGTTTTGACTGCGTCAGACCAACACGGCTACCTACCTGTAACTAGTACAAGGAGTATTATTATTCATTGATTCCTTTTCTATGCTGCCCTCCTTCCCATATAGCAGCTTGGGACAGTGACCAACATAACAATGTAATCCATAAAACGAGAACAGTTAAAATATACATTTATAAACCCAGGAAATACCAAGTAATATCAGATGCTGAGATATCAGTAGACACTCCTGTCTCAAAGAGGTAAGCCTGCAAAATCACGTGTCTTTATTTTCTTAGCAGAGAATATGCATTTGCTTTACTTTATATTCAAATATTGCCACTTTATCCTGCTACCTTTTCCAGATTTCTCTGCCTGAATTTTGATTAGCTTTATTTCATTAGTAGTCAGATCCTACTTACTCACCTCCTGAACCAACTGAGTCGAAGGAAGAAGTCTGCAAGCTGGGCTGTTTTAACTCCAGCCTGTAAAACAGAGTTGACAACTCGTCTTTCAAATTACTTGTGGTGTATATTAAGGATCACATTCTGCCCGTTTACTCTATTGGGATTAGTAAGCTATAAAATGAGAGTGGAATGTGACCCTGAGAATAGAAAAGGAGGTTGCCAGCTATGTTTTGGAGTCCAT
Source organism: Zootoca vivipara (assembly GCF_965207765.1). Classification (NCBI taxonomy): domain Eukaryota; kingdom Metazoa; phylum Chordata; class Lepidosauria; order Squamata; family Lacertidae; genus Zootoca; species Zootoca vivipara. Next base: position 78,843,968 of record NC_142586.1, read on the forward strand.
ACTAGCTCTGTTGTCAAGGAACAGCTCCACAACCATTCCTCTGGTGTCAACTCACGACAGATTAGCTCATTTGCAAAGAGTCTAGCCTTGGCCTCTGCCTGTGAGATAGTCATTAAATATAGAGTAAATACAATGTGAAGGAAGCCAGTCAAGGTATATAACAATTGCTGGCCTGAGTATTCAAAGACAGAGGCACCTACTCCACAGCTGTGCTCCAAATATTGGCAGAGCTTTCAAGGTACCATCCTCCATTTGTTTTCTGTTTTTCTTTTCTTTTTTGCTTCTTATGCAAGAAGGAAGACGATTAGATCAACTGAAGAAGTAGAGAAATTCATGAGAAGATTGAGAAAAGAAGCAGGGTTCACCAGAAGTGGCTTTGTCATGCTGGCCACATGACCTGGAAGCTGTACATCGGCTCCCTTGGCCAATAACGCGAATTGAGCACCGCAACCCCAGAGTCGGTCCCGACTGGACCTAATGGTCAGGGGTCCCTTTACCTTTACAGAAACCTGGACCCACCCCTGTTTTTATTCAAAGTAGAGTCTCAGTATAAAAACACTGTCCCCAGATCTAGTAGAAACCCATACTTTCTCATCCCCCCACCCCCACTAAAAAAAGAGATGCTCTCAAATATCCATGGTCAACACGATTGAGAGACATACTTTGGGGATTTCATCCTCATCAAGGCAACCTTCATCTTGCTATAGCCTAACATTTCTGGGCAAAGTATTGCTTCATGCTAAAGCTTTTAGGCAATTAACATTTTAAGGAAAGCAATCTTCCAGGAAGAGAAGTTAGGTAAATCATTCATGGGCAGTTTTAAAAAAGAAATGCAAACAGATGTGATTTTATAGAAAGATGGAACTGAGAGAAATTCAGAACAGAAAATGGTGCTGCCACATTTTTATGAAAAATAGGCCTTTCTAAAAAGAATGTGACTGAAGAATGCCTTTCGCTTGCACTTTATTATGACCATATTATCAGCTTTTTACTACATACTTCTAAAACAATCAAGTACAAATGCTTGGCATATTTCTTTAAAAATGTCAAGCATTTAAAGTAAATAAGGACTTTTCCCGTGATGGTTTTTAAGGGGGTTGTGTGTTCTGAACCCTACTGTTTTCAAATTGACAGTTTTATGGATTGCATATTTTATTGTGTTTACAATCCAACTGAAACCCAATAAAGCACACAATCACCATAAAAGAGTCAATATGAAAACAGCAGGATTCAAAAGTCCATTTATACTGTTCATTTTGGATATATTGGGCTTTTAAGCTTTAAAAAATGTGACAATATTATTTGGCTTATTGAGGCTACAATCTTTAAAATGTTACCCATAGAATATGAAAAAAAAATAACCATCTTCTAAATTCTCTGAAAAAGACATCTTTGACATTTTTAAAGACTAAAAACAGAATGGCATCTTCCAGCGCCCAACATCCATGATCATTGGCCATACAGGCTAGGTCTGATGGGATTAAGGGTCCGGAAACAACTGGATGGTAGGCCCATTGGTTATTGATGTAACTGAAGGTTCAAAACGGTTTTCATTCTGGCACTTTGACTAGGAGATCAATATTCTGAAATATTCATTTCTATATAGAAAAAAATCAAAAGGTCAAATAGGACAAATTTTACAGTTATCTGTTTAATTGTGACCCTCTGCTTCTCACTTGAGAAGTGGGAGGTACCTAATGTTCTCCCCCCCCCCGAAATGAATTATGTCCTTTAAGCATTTCATTGGATCATAAGAAGAACCCGATTCCCTCTTTCGCCCAAACTTTGGGATAGGTTCTGATAGCATGCACTGAGACCCACCCAATATACATCTTACTTACACTCCTCCTTCCTTTAAACATAGGTTGGATGGCCCTTCTGTCATGGATGTTTTAGCTGAGATTCCTGCATTGCAAGGGGTTGGACTAGATGACCCTTGGGACCCTTCCAACTATGATACTATGATACTTTCTTACTCATTTTCTCCCAATGTTTATTCTTTTTTAATTCAATAAACTATTGGGGGAATAGATATGTTTTCTTTTTTGTTATATTTATATGGTTTCTCACATGAGAGAATTGCAATCCTTATGACTTCTAATAATTATTACTTTACAGTATTCACAGGACATCTTGCACATGATACACAAACACCTTTTTGCCTTGATTTCATCCACCTTTCTCCCACCTGGGCTATTCAATTCAGATCCTACCTATTTCTTCCTGTCGAGATGAGTTACAGAAGCCCAAATGCTAACAAATGAATTCTACTGATAATCTCAGCTGGTTTACCTGCTTCATCAATGTGATGAAGCCAGCTAAACAATGATAGAGTTCAAAACCGAAATATATTTCCCCGTCTCTAAGTGGAATTGCTTTTCAACGAAACCCCCCCATGAGACTATAGTTTCAACTGAGATGTGAATGAAAACACATTGGAAGTCTAATTACCTGGTTGGTAGGGTGGTAGTGAATGATACAGAAAGATAATGGGGCCAATCTCTGATGGCGAAACCTCCGCAAATGAATGTCAGTCCGGTGTATGAAGCTCATCTTTACCCCATTAGTATAACATCAGAGTCAAGAAACCTCATTCAATGAAATGTTAACTCAAAGAATGAATATTCTTACCAATATGATCTGACCACATGCACTGACATATTATTCTGTATACTGCAGAAATTAAATGACTCAGGACTGCAATACCTCATGGGCCATCTCTCCACATATGAACCAACCTGCACCCCGCAATCAACACCAGAGACCCTTATTTGTGTGCCCCCTCCATGAGAGGTCCAGAGGGTGGCAACACAAGAGTGGGTGGCTTTCTCTGTGGTGGCTCCCCGCTTATGGAGTGTTCTTTCCAGGGAAGTTCACCTAACGCCTTCATTACATATCTATAGGCACCAGGGTGAAAATATTTCTCTAAACATTCTGGGACCTTTTAAATGTGTTTGTGGAAGGGGTTATTGGTTTGTTTTTTGTTTTATCATGTATTTTGTGTTCTCATTTTGCATTTTTATGTTGTGAACTGCCCTGTGATCTTCTAATGAAGGGCACTATACAAATTTAACAGCAACAGCAACAACAACAACACAGAGTGATGGTCCATGAAAATAGCTGTTGATTTTGCAAACATCACCCTACCCTTTCCAATTGCTGAGACAGCCAGGCTGATGTAAACCCTAGTCCAGTGTCACATATATAAAGCGTGGTTGAATGTAGATAGGCATAAGCACTTGGAGATGTATGCCAATGCAATGTAATGCTTCCAATGGAATGTGCATTTAGATCAGGGTATCCAACGTGGTACCTTCCCCATTTTGTTGGACTCTATTAGCCCCAGCCAGAAAGCCCAATGGCCAAGGGTGATGGGAACTGTAAGCCAACAACATCTGAAGCGCATCATGCTGGCCCTTGAGATTTGCACACACTCATATGCAAGGTGTTTCAACCTGTCTACTAGAATTTGATGGCAGCAAAAGTCCTGTAATGTAGTGTGATGAACAAGGGTGGCAAGACAGGAAGGACTGCCCCGATTGCCTCAACAATGAGGATGCATTCCTTCACTCCTCCCATCCAGAACAGTCCTTGCCCTCAGTAGTGATGTCACATAGCCAAATCTGATTGGCTGTGTTACACTAGGAAGAAAAAGAAGGTGAGTTTGGATTTGATATCCCGCTCAAAGCAGCTAAGTCTCAAAGCAGCTAACATTCTCCTTTGCCTTCCTCTCCCACAACAAACACTCTGTGAGGTGAGTGGGGCTGAGAGACTTCACAGAAGTGTGACTAGCCCAAGGTCACCCAGCAGCTGCATGTGGAGGAGCAGAGACGCGAACCCGGTTCACCAGATTATGAGACTACCGCTCTTAACCACTACACCACACTGGCTCTCACTATATGATGCTGGATGAGCTGGCAGGAGAAAAAGAAAAGTGGTGTAAGAAAAAAGGAAGAAAAGAGGAGAAGCAGAGCCTCCAGCTAGTGATGAAGAGCAGTAATTTGTTTTTAAACGTAAATTGCCCAACATGTTTTGATAGCAATCTTCCTCGGGGGCACTGTGATTGAATAGCATATATAAAGGAAACATTGAGTCAAATGTAATAAGCATCTACCATCAAATGGAAGATATACATGAGATGGTATTACATGAACAATTCAGAATGCATAATAAATCAACAGTCTTATATTGCCATATGCCTTGTAGCATCCCCGTTTCAGAAACATGAAAGGATAAACAGAGGTAAAAAGTGAATAAAGAATTTTTAAAATAGAGATATGTCATTGCTTCCCTTTCCTACAAATGTAATGGCTTTCAAAAACAAAATAACACAGCTGCAACAACTATAAATGCCATTGTTATTAAAAGGCCAATAGCAGAGAGAGAGAGAGAGAGCGCAAAACATTCTGAAACAGCTTAATATAAGACTTAAATGAGAAATGGGACCCCAAACAAACAGTGGTGTGATAGGCTGGCACAAAGAATTAAGCAAGCATTCTGTATTCTCTCATAGATATGGGCTACATTCAGATAGCACATGATTCTGTTTTCCCCGTGTTTCCTTACCAGATAATTTCCATGCCTTATGTGATTTTTTTGCCAGCATAAAAGCCACTTCTGGAACTAGTGGAATCTAGCAGAAATTTAGTGCTCATTTGTATATTATTTGCTTGTTTAGCCTGGAAAATTCTGGAAGTTCTGCATTGTAATTTCTTGTGATGAAATTTTGGGCAGTATTCAGACAAACAGCAGCTCCTGTAATTCTTTAGGAGGAAGCTGTGATTGTTTAAAGTAGTATCATAGTGCTTTAAATGTCATCCAGTTTATTCCATCAGCTGTTTTTCTAAAAAGCTAGCAAAGACCAGATTAACACCAATTCAGTGTGGTCCAGTCTGAAGTGGACTGGTTGCAGGAGATGTTTACCCAGTGTGTGGCATTAACTAGTTCATTTGAACAACATCTCCGAACTACACCTGAAAATATTGCCCATAATTTCAGGGTGAATTAAAGGGGACTTAAGTTAATTTGGGGGTAATACTTGGAATGATTTCTGCTTCCCTCTCCCCCGACCCCCAGCAGGAGGCCCAGACTCTGGTTTACCTTTAAAAACAAAAATGGAAGTTAAATCTGACATCAGTAAAGAAAGTTAGAAAGCAAAATACGGAGGCAGTTTTCTAGGACTTATTAGGCACAAATGGATAGGCTGCTATTGCTGAGGACATGTGAGACATTCTTGTATCTTCCTTGCTGAAGAGCTTCATTCTCTTGCAGGAAGATGTGCAGTTATTTTCACCAGCTTGCCATGGTTTGGGAAGGGAAGGCAGGGTGGGATAGGTTCTTGCCTACTCCACACTGCTTTTTGTGCACAGTGGTTTGTTATACAAAATAATTGGTTCAATTAATTTGGTCATCTCACACTAAGGTTGAGAAGGGAAAACAGGAAAACGGCTTGGTGATTCCCCTTGGGCAATTTTGGAGGTGGTGGGTAGCTTCTAAGGCTCACAGCTCAGGGCTAAAGGGCGCAGTTGTGTCCAAACTTTTTCCAAAGAGGGCCAGACTTGATGAAGTGAAGGGCCGTGGGGGCTGACCAAAGAGCCAAACAAAGTTGTTGAGCTTCTTTATGATTTTACCCCAAATTTGTTGAGCTTTTTTAAGGATTGAAGTTGTTGAGGATATTTTTTTTAGGATTTTACCCTAGGAAATAAACTGCCACAGGAGCTGGATTAGGCCCCAAAATGGACTTTGGACACGGCAGGGGCAGCATACAGACCTCCTTTGGAGCCAACTTGCCTCACCCACTCAGGGTTTTAGGGTCCCATAGAGGTCATGATATTTATACGTCTTGGTTGGGGCTGGGGTAAAGGCAAGCATTATTGCTGCTCCTTCCCCCAACAAGGGCTCACAGGTCAAAGAGCCTCAGGCATTGCCTGAGGTATAGTAGTTAACTCCTGCGCTGATAGCTTTCACTCTGAAGATTAAATATACAAGTTTCATGAAGTGGCCCTTAGTTTAAATTTATTTCTGTCCTTGTCTTCATTTCAGCCCTCAGCAACAAAGCAAATGTTGCCTAGTGTTAACAGTTGTTAATGGGCACAAATGAAACAGTGTTAGCCTTCTCTAGTATGGAAATACAATTAGGGGAAAAGCTTCATCTGTCTGTTAGACATTCTGTCTGTTAGACATTGAGTACTTGTGCGGTCCCTGGTTTACGTTTGGACCCTGTACTGCAGCACAGCAGCTTGCAACATTTTAAATGCTTTTCAAGCACTGCGTTTCCCATTTCACTAGGATGACTAACTTTAGAGGAAAGGGAGCCTCCAACCACAAATACATTTCAATGTAGTAAATATGAAGCCTAGCTAAAGGAAACCTACATTTGCATTGCAAAACATGGACCCATAAAATCCATTCACAACAGTAAACAGTATGAGCATATGCTGTGCATTAATAAATTCAGAAAAATTAATGGCAAACCATGGGGAGCATTTTTCGATGCTATTCTGGAAAGATCAGTAAACAACACTTAAGACATTGATGCTACAAAATATTGCTACAAATAATTTCACAAACCAGCACACAGCTGTTAATCTGCTCAATTTTGTGCCATCAAAACACCAACAGAATTTGGTACATCTGTTCAGAGGATTCCACATGCCCCTTGAAAGAGTGACAATGCATTTGAACCACTCTATTAAACAATATTTGCCCCTTTAAAATGAGCCATAAGATCTTTAATCAATTTTTGCACAGATGCTTGATTGCAACTTCCTCATGTAACTTGTATGATTATTATTTTTGGGAGATTTGTTTTTAATTTCAGAGGAAAATATTATCAGTAACATTGAATGTGGATTACTCTGTATGAGAAGACAGGGAGAGTGGGAGCCTTCCTTTGCATTATGAAGAACTTTTGATATTCCTTCCCACCGAAGCAGTCATTGCTGCATTTGGGACAGATAAATTGGCTGGTCTTCAGACTTCTTAATCTTTTTTTTCCCCAGGAGTTCCCAACACCATTCTGTTTAATAAGTAATTTGAAGTGGTGTCCTGGGCTCCTTTGGGAGGAAGGATACCATGTACATTTAATAAACAAACTATGCATAATAGGCTAAGAATTAGCTATTCCTTCCCCTCCAGGTTTTTCATGGCCAGAACATACCAGCCTTCATTGTGCCTTCCAGATCCCAACATCCTTTGAAATTAACTTAGCTGCTGGTATTCCAAGGCAAGGTTGCTTTGAGGATTTAAGCGAGGGATATAGTTCAGAAAAAGTCAAACTCCGAATGCTCCTCTAGGCTTAACATGAGCCATGAAACCATTGAAAGTTCATCCAGCATTAAGGCAGGAATGAATCTTCATCCAAGGTAACAATTGTGATGCCACTGAATGATGGCACACTAAAAAAATTAAAGACTCTGACAACACCTGGGAAACCTGCCTGGCATTTCTTCCTCTTCTTTGCCTAAGCATTGCTATCCTTTTAATGTTTGTGTTTTATGATAGCGGTGCATGCCTTGACGGGATCACGATCAAACAGATGATTTGCAGAGATGCTCTCTAAGGGAGTGAGAAAACCACAGGTGACATTCTGCGGGTGGAAAGTAAATTAGAAAGATTGCTTTCTTTAAAAGCCTCATATGCTTTTGTGATCCATCTGTTTGCAGCCGCTCCTTCTTCCTAAGGAGACTTAACTGATCAGAGCATCACTTAACTGAATTCATAGGCAAGAAACATTTAAAATGTGTAGCAGAGCAAGAGAGCAAAACTAAGGGGGGGGGAGAGATTCATGGGAGGCCAAAGTTAGGCAGGGAACTAAAATGACATCTCTTCTGCTTCTATGCGAGAAGAGCGAGAGAGCGAGAGAGAGAATTCTTCATCGCTTGCAGAACAAAGAATGTATGTGTATGTGTAAGTTCGGTGGAGTGATCCATGCAATGTGGGCTGCTTTTAAAACAGTGAATATAAAGAATTAATGATTCCCCAGCATTCATCAAGAGCACATTTGCCCTATCCCTTTTCCTAGACAAAGCAATGGGAGTCTGGCTGCCGGCGCTGGGATGTGAGGGGTCGCTCATCCATGGGAAGAAGGCAATGTGAGGTTTCTCTGTCACTCACTGCTGGAGCAACTTCCCTTGGGAGTCTCCCTCTCCCTTGGGAATAACATGGACTTCAAAAGGAAATGCAAAATTTAAGCCAAATAAAGGATTCTACTACTTTTAAAAGGCCTTTTTTAGTTGTTGATGAAAATACATGTTACTAAAGCTGTCGGTTGCACCTTGGGCTATTAGCCTGGTGCTTTCTGAAAGAGAGTGCCATAAAGAAAGCAGGGATCTCAATCTAAAGCTCACACATTTTAGTTTTCTTTTTGGAAGCTTGCCAATTTTACATCCCCACAGCTTGTGCACACTCTTGTAATGTTCAGGCGTTGGCTTGAAAATTATTTCCATACTGAGCAGGAGCATATCTGAATGCTTTTAGCTTTGTGGTTAGTACCACAATAATGACACATTCCCACCTTTTCCTCTCAAATGGACATCATAAATGCATTATCAGCTTGGTGTGCTGTTAAGTAATGTTTTAAGAGCTGTCGTGTGGTAAGCAAAATAATAATAATAATAATAATAATAATAATAATAATAATAATAATAATAATAATTTGAGCTATTTCTCCAATGGTGTCAGAACATAGGTGACACAGTAAACTGTGATGCATTAAAATAATCAGATTTTCTTTCTTTTCTCTGAATGAGACCTAGCAGCTTCTCCGCTCCCTCCCACCAGATGCACAATGTAAATCTTCTTTTCTTCAGTGATGAGCTCCAAATTACTTCCTAGAGTCTTCAATCAAAGATGAGTCACTCAAAATGTAAATCCTCTTGAGATACTTTCCACTGTAAGAGGGGAATGACAGAGCCCAGTCCAAAGCTCTTTTCTAAAGTCAAAGGGCTTGCTTCTTCTTCTTCTTCTTCCCCTGCTTTCAAACTTTCATGAAAATGAGCAACAGCTCTGACAAGCCAGCAACAAACCGTTTGGAGGGAGACACAATATGCTCCAGGGAGGCAATTATTTTCAAAGTTGTGACTTCTGTTCCAATAGGCACAGCATTAGCATTCACATTAACACTGTTATCACAAGACCGCCGCAACTGAATGTAAAGGCAAAAATGCTATGAAAATATTTTACACAGCTGGGGTTTTCCCATCACCTCCACTAAGGTGTTTTCTAATCAAAAGTTTAATTGTGTGGCAAGCAGAAACTTGGAAAATAGATGATATTAACCTAATTGACTGCTGTGCTGTTGGCTTTCTATTGTTATAATTCACGAAAATCAAATTTTCATTGCTAATTTGTATGGTAGGCCTGGCACCAGCAGGCAGAATCATCAGGCAAGGGCTGGGATCACAGAGTCTTAGAGGGCCGACTGAAACTGAAGCTGGAACCCCGGTAGTGTTGGCGTGAGTTGTTACATCACTCAGATCCTGTGAGGACTGTGCTTGTTGCCTGTTGGGATGCAGGTGGTCCTGTGGTTTAAACCACTGAGCCTCTTTGGCTTGCCAATTAGAAGGTTGGTGGTTTGAATCTGCACAACTATGGTGAGTTCCCGTTGCTCTGTCCCAGCTACTGCCAACCTAGCAGTTCAAGAGCACACCAGTGCAAGTAGATAAATAGGTGCCACAGTGGGGGGAAGGTAAACAGCATTTCTATGCACTCTGGCTTCCGTCATGGTGTTCCATTGTGCCAGAAGTGGTTTAGTCATGCTGGCCACATGACTCAGAAAGCTGTCTGTGGACAAACGCCGGCTCCCTCGGCCTGAAAGTGAGATTAGTGCCACAACCCCATACTGTAGTCGCCTTTGACTGGACCTAACCGTCCAGGGGTCCTTTACCTTATGAGGCGTATGTCTGAACCCACATACTTCCCCACCATGTATATGAACCCCAATGTCCACCCCTGAGAATGGAACCTTCAGGGTGTGTGTTCATTTAAACTGCATGTTTGTCTTCAACCCTCGTACCAAATAAAGAACTTGTTTTATATTGCTGTTTTTATTGGTCTGGTGTGGATTTTAAAATATTGTTAACTACTTTTCTGACAACATCCAGTTTGAAGGAGAGATGATGGCGACAGCAATTATATAACACGTCTCAGGAACAGTTTCTTCTCTAGAGCAATTTTGGCCTTAAATGGAAAGCCCGGACTTTGAAGTCATCTTATTTTACTTGTTATTTTGTAGTATATTTACTGTTTTTAATTAGCTTTTTGTAATTTTGGATTATGCGGAATGCTTTATCTGAGTGGATGTAGCAACCGAGTAATTTCGTTGTTCCCGCAAGGGGGCAATGACAATAAAGATATCTTATCTTATCTTATCTTATAATATGTAACAGTTGTGTTCTCAAATGTACCTATTGTAATTTGAAAAAAATAAATGAAAACATTATATATTCATAGATGAGTAGGGCTTGTGTTATTGACTGGTTGCCATGATTTCCCGATCCTATTCTGTTCTGAGCTGCAAAATGATACAATGACTATTTCGGATCTTACACTACCATTGTAGAAAGCAATCAAATGAGAAAATATGGTTGCATTTCATTTCCTGTGTATGTGGAATTCTTTATAACATTACTGCTGTGCTCTGGGCATCATCATGCTCAAACTGGTAGGCAGGAACTGAACCTGAAATAAGATACCTTTAGACTTCAGCATTTTATTGCTTGAGTAATCACTGAATAAACCCATCAAGAGAACAGCATTCCGTGGCAGATCATTTGACCTCTGATTACATGAAACAGAATGAACACAGCCAAAGAAAATTAATGTTTGCATCCATTTGAATACATTCTGTATAGAAAATGTTTCCATATCCAACTGACGTCAACTCCTATTTATTTTAATGGCGTGGGATCAACACCTTTTAACGGTTCCTGCATAGATGCTTTAGAAATGCTATTCATGCACACATAAGTTCATCACTGACAGCTGGTGTGTCACAATGGCTTAGAGAGTGTATTGTAAAGCAAAAGATTGCCCGTTTCAATCTCAGCCACCATTGCATTCGGCAATCCACTATCTTTCAAACAGTAACAGGGCACATGGTCTGGTGGAGCAATGGTAAAATCCTCCTGACATCAATATCACTGTCACTCACCTGGACAGGGTCAAGGCCATACAGGTGCACCGTTGGAAGTGCCAGTTTGTCTCTCCCCAGTGTGCCCACACAGCTCTTGTGTCCAGGTAAGCAGCCGTGATGCTGAAGTCAGGAGGTTGGATCTGCCCCACCACATCCACCACTACTGGTTTCAAACTCACCCTCTCCATCTGCAATATGGGGATAATTCTACCTCCCAACCTTGTAGATAGTAGCATTTCTCTAACTCCTTTATCTGAGTTGGGTTGTTTTTCCCCCCCATTTTCTTGGGTGAGGGTTGTAGTTTGAGGAAAGTCTGATGTCAATTGTTTACATCTTCTTTATTTACTGGAACAAAGGGAGATGGCAGTGTGAAACCATTAGATTACATTCAGCAAGGAATTCAGTGCTATCACTTGTGGATTAAATTGGTGTAATGGATTTTTATCATGCTACATGTGCTAATTGGCTTATCAGTGCCACAATGGCTTCATTATCAACCCAACTGTTTTTATGAATGACCATTGTTAATAATGTAATTATCACCAACCGTAGGTTTCTGCATTAATTTCCTTCTGACCTCACTTATTATAATATCCACATGTACACACCATGTTGTCTATATATGACTCAGGATGACACTTTGTTCATCTGATGAAGTGGATTGTATTCCACAAAAGCTTCTCTCATAATAAATTTGCTTGGCTGTCAGGTGCCACAAGTCTCTAGATTAACATGCCTACCCCTCTGGAAAGTGTTTCAGTTAGACTGACACTTCATTTCAAAATTAGCATTTTGAAAAATATTATGGGATTTCAACAATACATTTTTCAAGACTGAACTCAGTAAGGTGTAGACTCAGAGTATCAACCCTTGTCCCTAACATTCCCATTACTCCAGTAGGAAGTGACCTCCATACAGAAGTCAAATATTGGGGCATAATTATTTAATGTTCTACCAATGCTGCTGTCAGTACTGTGTGCAGGATAATGCTGCTGTTAATGAACTGGCTGTGAATTATTTGTCCCTCAATATTGTCTGTACACCTTAACTTTGGCAATTAGATTGCTTAAGCTCAGATTGAAGGTATTAATAAATCACATGCGTTTTTTAGTTAAGGATAAACCTGGATATACATTTCATTAATGAAAGTGGGCGTGCTTTTTTGAAGTCCAGAGAGGTATCCTCTACATCAGGCACCCCCAAACTTCGGCCCTCCAGATGTTTTGGACTACAATTCCCATCTTCCCCAACCACTGGTCCTGTTAGCTACGGATCATGGGAATTGTGGGCCAAAACATCTGGAGGGCCACAGTTTGGGGGTGCCTGCTCTACATAATCAGGATCATGTGGATTGGGCTTCGTGGGTAAGGTGGTTAGGCCCCTGAGAGACCATCAAGATCTCACCATGCATCATAAATTCTCTCTGTGGCTCTGTGGTTAAGATGCTAACCTACAAAGTAGAAGCCATTTACTTTTCTGTAAATTATTGTTTCCAGCAGCACACCCAAAATGTAGTCATTGCTTTGTAGTGGCCACATCCATACCATATTTATTTGAGTCTAATGCACTATCGAATCTAAGGTGCACCTTGAATTTCACAACATAATTTGGCCAAAAAATGTGAGATTAGATTCAAGTAAATATGGTATTTTACTGGCATGAGATCCAAAGCCACAGCTCCTGTTGTTTATTGTATTGATGCTCTATGTGACCAAGATACCTTGCTGTTGACATGCTATTGTACCATGTCTTCTTCCTTCTGTGATATGATCCCTTTTTTCTTCCCTTGCAAAGTGCATGAGGCCAGTTCCAGATCTTGGGACAAGTTGTCCTTGGTTCCCTTCATTGCTGACTAATCCCCAGCACTTGTTACGACCTGGACCAACTGGAACTAGTGCTGCTGCCACCTGAATGAGGAGCTGGTGGACTTACCAGGTAGGAGCAGGACTGGGAGCTGAGTGACTGTTCTGCTATGAAAGTACCATGTGGCTGCGACTGAATCTCCTAGACCAGGCATCCCCAAACTTCGGCCCTCCAGATGTTTTGGACTACAATCCCCATCTTCCCCGACCACTGCTCCTGTTAGCTAGGGATCATGGGAGTTGTAGGCCAAAACATCTGGAGGGCCGCAGTTTGGGGATGCCTGGATTAGCTCATTTGCAAAGAGTCTAGCCTTGGCCTCTGCCTGTGAGATAGTCATTAAATATAGAGTTAATACAATGTGAAGGAAGCCAGTCAAGGTATATAACAATTGCTGGCCTGAGTATTCAAAGACAGTTTCAAGGCTGAGATGAATCCACATCCTGGTCCATTCTGAAGCCCATCTCCCCTTAGCATCAATATCAGCAGACTCTGATGACTGCTCCACAGGCTCCCCAGGGGAATCAAGAGAGCCCTGAGTCATTCCCACAGCTGGAAACCCCATTAGCTCAAAGGAGCCAATGGCTGCAGAAAAAGGCACCAACTTTTTAACTGGCCTGGAGTTTTAACTGGACTTGAGGTGTTTGAAACCTCCAGTCAGTGACGACCTAGCCTTGCTATGAAGCTCATGCAGTAGTTCCGGGACCTTGCTGAGGCATCTTTAATGTTGGGTTTCAGCTTTAGGAGCACTAGATGTGGTCCTGAACCCACAGCTTGACCTCCTTCCAAGGTGCTGACTTGTCTTGTCTTGCCTCACAACCTGTTTGTTTGGCGAGCCAGCAACTACTGACCTCTCCTTGCTTGCTTGGGACATCCCCCCTGCTTTGTGGTGGGAAGCCCATGGATCAATGCTGATAGGGACAGCAGCACCTAAGCTGAAGGTCCCATGTTGCAGCTGAGTACCAGGGGAATGGTATTTCCTGAGATGAAGGAGCAGGTGTGCATCTATGTCTGGATACAATTGCATTCCATTTTTAATCAAGATGGTGGACTGTACCTTTCAAAACTACTCGGATTTCAAAATGTTTTCTTTTTTTCTTTTTTTGGTTTCTTTTTTTAGAATTCCTTAGCAATGCTGGGTATCAGATTGCTCATATAATTTATAAATGCATAGTTTGTGAGCAAAAATGCATTCAAAAGCATATTAAATATGATTTGTGGGGCATATTTTGATTTTTTTAAAAAAATATGCAGATAATTGTGGAAATAGAATGGAACAGACTTAAACTTTAACACACTTGAAGAAGCACAATCTGAAAACAGACTGATCCATCAACATCTGTATAAAGCACATGCAGTTGCTGGTACAACCTCCTGGAGAGGCTGTTGTCTGTAGCTGGGCTATATGGATAGTTCTGCATTACCATACCATCCGACTTCAGTTCAAAGTAGTTGTGCAATGATTTAATTAAAGCTATATCATTTCAGCCATCATGTGATAGGTGTTTAAGTGGCCATGGCATGGTTAATGATTGCCTGTTCCCACCATCTCGCTGATGGAGACGCAGGAGGGGAACTGAAGTATATTCTAAATTGCATAGACCTATAGTTATTTGGTCATTGATTTTATTCTTATGGTGGGCAGCTGATATTAACAGATGCCTCCTAGCACTCTTGAGCAAAGGGTCTCTCAGCGCTGTGATAAACTGCTTAGCTGAAATGAAATCCACGGGGTGCCCTTAACACAAACAGAAACCAATAAAATTACCATGGCCAACATCCGAATAGGCCCACAACCGCAGCATAGTAGTCAGAATTTATGGGAGCAAATGTTTTGACTTACAGTAAGATAGGTCTGCTCACATTGCCTTCTTCAAGGAAGCACCATAAAAGTCAGCATTTTATTTACATCTATATGAAAGTAATGTCATTTAAGGAGCAGTTTGTTAAATAGCCACAAATGGCATTTTTATTAGCCTATTTCCATTGCTCTACATCATGTAATTTTACTACTTGTTAGAGGCTCCATATTATCCTGACCCCTACGTCTCCTCTACAGTGACAGGTTTCTTTATGAAATTTCCGATCTAACTTTGATTTCTCCTGCAAATAATACCAATACTGGCACACCTTCTGCTTTCACCTGTATATCATTCATTTCTCAGTCATTTTGTCATCTAGCTAGACCTGAAAATTGCTTTCCTGTTGAGCAATTTTTCTCTTCCTTTCTTCCTTTGTTCCCTCTTTTTTCTTTGCTTCCAAAGCCTTCACCGTTTTGGAGTCTCAACCTAGAGATTAAACATAATTTAAGTCGCTGGACTCATAAACACTTTATTCTGGGATTAGTGGCTTTTTCTCATTTCTCACAGTAAGCCTTGAATCTTTCTTTTTCACATTTATGTGGTCTATCATCATATATATTTCATTCCCCATTATAAATTTTATCATCTCTGCCTCCTATTCCTCCCTCTGTAACATTCCCCCTTTCCAATTTTTTGCTTCCCTTCTATAATATTAATCAGTATACAGCATAATTGAAACAACAGAAGTCAAAGCATTTGTATCCTGTATGTGAAGACTACAGAAACACCCTGAATCTGAATGACAATTCTCTGCTGCAGGGTCTTTAAACCTGTGATGTTGATGATGTTGATGATGTTGATGATGGTGATTCATTGCATTTATATCCCACCTTTTTCCTCCAAGGAGCTCAAGGCAGCATACACGGTTCTCTTCCTCTTCATTTAGCTAGACTGGTGACTGGGAGCAGTCGCCGAGACCACAAAGACCTACATTGGCTCCCAGTACGTTTCCGAGCACAATTCAAAGTGTTGGTGCTGACCATAGCTGCCAAGTTTTCACTTTTCTCGCGAGGAAGCCTATTCAGCATAAGGGAAAATCCCTGTAAAAAAGGGATAACTTGGCAGCTATGGTGCTGACCTTTAAAGCCGTAAACGGCCTCGGTCCAGTATACCTGAAGGAGTGTCTCCACCCCCATCATTCTGCCCGGTCACTGAGGTCCAGCCCCGAGGCCCTTCTGGCGGTTCCCTTGCTGTGAGAAGCCAAGTTACAGGGAACCAGGCAGAGGGCCTTCTCGGTAGTGGCGCTCGCCCTGTGGAACGCCCTCCCAAAGAGAAAAACAACTACCAGACTTTTAGAGGACATCTGAAGGCAGCCCTGTTTAGGGAAGCTTTTAATGTTTAATAAATTATTGTATTTTAATATTTCTGTTGGAAGCCGCCCAGAGTGGCTGGTGAAACCCAGCCAGATGGGTGGGGTATAAATAATAAGTTGTTGTTGTTGTTGTTGTTGTTGTTGTTGTTGTTGTTGTTGTTGTATTAATCCCAACAACCCTGTGAACTAGGTTAGGATTAGAGAGCCAGTGACTGGCCCAAAGTCAGCCAGCTTCATGGCAGAGTGGGGATTTGAACTGGTCACCTAGGTCCTAATCCAACACTCCAACTACTAACCCACACTGGCTCTTCTGGGATGAAAGCCAAGCCAGCAATCACAAGCTTATATGAGTTAATAAGATAGCTGATGGAGAGTCTGAGATGCCTGGCTCACTGTCTGTTTTTGTTTCTTTGACAGATTTTGCATACCACTTAATTGCAAATAATACCTCTAAGCAGTGTACAGATAATTGCATTCTTATTGCTCATTTTGTTAGTGCAAGGTGAACCCATGGGTGTTTATGGGCTGAGTGCCACTAAAAAGTTTCCATTGGTCTTTCTACATGAGAGAGGAGACCAACATGATATTAGAAGGTGTGAATATGCACATTCGCTTATAGTTGATCAGAGGGGTGAAAGAGAGGGAGGAAGGAACCAATGTTTAAAGAAAGTGTGAACATAAAATAAATTCCAGTAGCGTGTGGAATCAGGAGCAGTAGCTGTAAGAAGAGGTAATAGCCTTATCTTTCATGAATTTCTTTCATTCATTCATCCATCCATCCTCTTTCAAAGTCATCCAAGCTGGTGGCCTTTGCTACATCTCAGGGCAGCCAGTTCCATAATATCTTAGATAAAATATGATAGGAAAGTGGTTATTGGTAAACTTCCCATGGCTCATGTTGGGATTAAACCTGCACCCACCCAGCCCACAAAGTGGCCATTTTAAACCAGGGATTGTAAAGGATTGCATGATTCCACAATGGGCCTTACTTCTGAGCAATATTTTAAATATGTGAGCTTCAAGCTGTTCTCCGTAGTCATATAGTGCACCATTTCGTAAAGCAATTGTTTCAATAATTAACTCACGAATCTATGTTTTAGTTCTGTTTACGTGACACTTGCCTTGGAACTTTTCTCAAGATTACCTCATTTTAGGGGAGTTCAACACCGCTGTGGAATTTTGAAGGGAAAATATTTCTGTTGATGAAACATGGCACAGGAGTGACAACTGAAACATCCATTTGTGAACATAGTTACAGCCACACATCAGAGATTGCTTTTGCTGGGAGGTTAAATGTCATCTTTTCAAATACTGGGATGGAGCCTTATTGGTTTCTATGAAGAAAACCCATTTCTTGTAAAACCATATCTAGTAAATAAGACAGTAACAGGAAATTGAAGGTGTGCATTTCTCTTAAATGTTTGTCTATGTCTTACTGAGCACCTGGGATCACTTTTCACTCACATCTAGCTTCCACTGAGTGTGACTCTTTGTCTGCCAAACATCTCTATTTGATTGAACAAATAAGCCGATTCCCTGGTAACAATCTGCATTCTCCCATTACCTCAGAGGACTTCTTTGCATTGGCAAGGCAAGTCTTGAATCCATTTCCATTTATTCCCGTCTGCCTGTTTTTAGAGGGAGCCTAATGAAACTGTCCAATTTAACATAGTTAGGCAATACTTCAATCCTAGGTCCTCGCTACTAATTAAGAGTAATGTATATTAATAAACACTTTTGGCAGCTGACAGACAGGAGTCAATTAGATTATCACAGCCAACTTCAGTTGCTGCTCTGCTCATTATGTATGATGTACTGTACAGTGGAACCTCGGTTTATGAACACCTCGGTTTATGAATTTTCGGTTTACGAACGCTGTGGACCCATCTGGAACGGATTAATTCACTTTCCATTACTTTCAATGGGAAAGTTCGCTTCAGTTTATGAATGCTTCAGTTTATGAACAGACTTCCGGAACCAATTACACCCATGCTTTGGGTTAAGTACACTTCAGGTTGAGTACTCCGCAGACCCGTCTGGAACGGATTAATCCACTTTCCATTACTTTCAATGGGAAAGTTTGCTTCAGTTTATGAACGCTTCAGTTTAAGTACTCCACGGACCGTCTGGAACAGATTAATCCACTTTCCATTACTTTCAATGGGAAAGTTCACTTCAGTTTATGGACGCTTCAGTTTATGAACAGACTTTCGGAACCAATTGTGTTCATAAACCGAGGTACCACTGTACTAGGAACAAATCTTCCATTGGGCTCCCAATATTGAAGCTGCTCTGTGAAGACTTGAAACAGAAAGAAGAAAATGGCGCAGATCTTTTAGGAGCAGGGTTACCTGTGGGCAGCAGGATGCCCCACAAGAACCTTGCTTTGCTGCTAGAGTCCATGGAGTTTCTCAAAGAGCAATAATGCTATGAGTTTCTTTACATGCAGGCTACCAACTAGACAGTGCTCCCTCAAATGCCCATTGGACTATGGCAGGCACGTCCAACAGGTAGATCGTGATCTACCGGTAGATCACTGGATGTCTGTGGTAGATCACTAGGAGATCACTGGCTCCCCCCAAAGAAGCTCAACAACTTTGACTCCCCTAAAAAAAAGTTCAACATTTTTGCCCTGAACCCCAAAGAAATGGGGCTTTCCTTCCCCCTAACAAAAGCCCTACAACTTTGACCTGAACCCCCAAAAGGGGGTAGATCACCACCAGTTTTTTAACTCAGTGAGTAGATCACAGTCTCTTGGGAGTTGGCCACCCCTGGACTATGGGATGGCCATTCAGGGAAGTGCTGCCTCGTTAGGACCTATGAAGAGAGAGCCTTGTGCCACTGTGAGCACGTGCAGGTCTCTTGAAATGTTTAAAGCAGGGGCCGGGAGCCATTTCTACAGGGAAAGTTTCTGGGGAACACACACTAGTGGTGGGCAGGGCAAGAAACAACATTTTACCTTTGTGTCGTAGGCTAATTTCCACATATGTCCACTGTCTATCGTCCACCCAGCAGCAAGAGTAATTATCAGAGTTCAAAGATACATTCAAGTCAGAGATGGAGCTAGTTTGCTCATCCATTTCCGCCTTCCTCTCTAGTTTGCTGGACACTAAAAGTCAATGCCTGCGTAGGACTTGAGTTTAATAAGGTTTAAGTTTGGCAGTTTCTTGGGAGTAAGCCCCATTTATCAAATTTATTTTTGAGTCAGCACATAATCTAAGACTGTGCTGTTAGTCAACACCACACTACAAACTGAAAATATTTACTTGAAAGAAACACCATTAATTTCAACAAGAGTCCTTTCCATTTGGCCTAAACTGCCCAAAATTTAATTTGTATTTCATTCTGTATTCCGCTATCTTCCTCTGGTATTTGCATTCTCTGAACTAAAAGAAATCCCTTTAAAAGCTGCATCTTGAGTCTTAAATCAGTCATACACACTCATACCATCTGCTTCCTTTTTACCAACAGGAGAAGCAGATGTGAAGCAAGCCCTATTTTGAACGTGTCACAAGTCATTTATATTCATCATCAAAGACTGAACACCTACTGAAGGTGTAGGGAAATTGCCTTCCCAGGGCATGCCTTCTCTGAGTAAATTTTCTTCCACATTTTAGCAAATTGGAGTGTTGTAAGAAGAAATTAGTGGGCTAATTAAACCTACTGAAATATTGTTTGATGAGCAATCTAATAGACGAAATGTGAGTGTTGGATATTTTGATTAGGATTCATTCAGGAGCAATGCTGCTTTGTTGTGTTTTCATTGCTTTGAGGGTTCCTGAAACAAAGCACATTTAGGACTATACAAAGAACAGCATAGTTTATTGGTGCTGTAATCATGCCATTAATTTTTTACATAAGTACTGAGTATTGGATAAAAAGAAGGTGATTGAAATGGGAGGGATAGAAATGTGGCACAAATGATGGCAGATGTACAAAAAACAGTATCACACACACTGCTGATATAAGGATCATATCAGCTGCTATTGGAGAAGGCACGGCTGCAGATACTTGGGCCCTGAGCTATTTAGAGATTTATTACCAAATAGGGATGGGGGAGAAATTTTAATTATTTTGTATTTCTAGGTTTTACGCACTTTCCAAAACAATACACAAAATGAGACACAGCCATCCATCAAAATTCTCAACTCTGTTCTTCAGCCAATTAAGGAGTGCAGGAATTCATATACGGGCGCAAAGCCACTTCCGCCTTAGGAGGAGGTAGGGTTGCGGGCTTCACAACCTCCCCATGCGAGCAGAGTGTGGGAGCCCAGCCTTGCGCGACTGGGGGACTCCCAGCTACGTCATGCCTCTGGCTGGCCAATTGGGTTGGTCAGGGTGTGTGGCCTGCCCCATAAAAGCAGGATGCAGCCAGGGACCTCCCTCTTTCCCACTTCTCAACCGCTCTGGTTTTCCCACCCTCCCGCCCTTTAAGTTTTCCTTTCTTTGACCTTGTTATGGACTTTGGTTGGTCGCCGTTGCGGGGCCTGGTAGGAACTTTTCCACTTGGCAAATTGGCACCAGCCACTTGGTTTTTCGCCTACCTCGTAGCAAATCGTCGCAACTTTCAGGGTATTGGCGGTTAGGCATTGGAATAGTTCTGTAAATCAAAAGAGGGGAGGTAGCCTGTCCCACATATTGAAGGGTAGTCTGCTAAAGGATTCCAGGTGGTGCGGCCCTGTCTGAAGCCTAGGGAGGTTAGGGCCTAAGGCACACCCCCTATCAGTAACCCTAGGAGAGATCCTAGTTGATGTGCCATCCTGGAAAAGAGGAACACTTTGAGGGTCTGTGATCAATAGGAGTATAGCATCAATAGGAGTATAGCATCTAAATCAAGGGAAGTAATAGTACCACTGTATTCTGCTCTGGTCAGACCTCACCTGGAGTACTGTGTCCAGTTCTGGGCACCACAGTTCAAAAAGGATATTGACAAGCTGGAACGTGTCCAGAAAAGGGTAACCAAAATGGTCAAAGGCCTGGAAACGATGCCTTATGAGGAACGGCTTAGGGAGCTGGGTATGTTTAGCCTGGAGAAGAGAAGGTTAAGGGGTGATATGATAGCCATGTTCAAATATATAAAAGGATGTCATATAGAGGAGGGAGAAAGATTGTTTTCTGCTGCTCCAGAGAAGCGGACACGGAGCAATGGATTCAAACTACAAGAAAGAAGATTCCACCTAAACATTAGAAAGAACTTCCTGACAGTAAGAGCTGTTCGGCAGTGGAATTTGCTGCCAAGGAGTGTGGTGGAGTCTCCTTCTTTGGAGGTCTTTAAGCAGAGGCTTGACAGCCATATGTCAGGAATGCTTTGATGGTGTTTCCTGCTTGCCAGGGGGTTGGACTGGATGGCCCTTGTGGTCTCTTCCAACTCTATGATTCTATGATTCTAACCAGTGGTTAACCCTTCCTGGAATTCCAGCACATGGGCTGGAGTCAGATATAGTCGGTTAGATCCAATGCCTAAGCCAATACCGCTCTTCACCTGTAACCAATAAAGTTGTGGCATTTTTAGCCCATTAACCTTAAATAATTGTGTCATGTGTCATTATTCTACCTTGGCGGGGGGGGGGGGGAACTCTCCACGCAAGTGTAAGTATGCATAAAGATTCATATATTGCTGTAAATTACACACAAAATACCATAAATAACATGGAGAAATTGTATTAGGGAAAATATAAACATCAGGGAAAACATACTTTGGAAAACTGTATATTAGGAAAAACTTCACACAAAAATGTTTGTTTTAGGAAAAACTGCTGTTGAATTTTCCTGATGACATGTTTTTAAACAAACAAACAAATGCAAGCTGATGTGGGAACGTGAAAAAGTGAACTTAAGACTGGAAACATGTCCCAACCAGAGAAGAATGGCAAACCAAGTTGATGAGCTATGCCAAAATGGGAAAATTAATTGGGAGGCTGAGGAATCAAGATGACAAGAAATCTTTTTTAAAAAGGGAAATGTTCATAATGTATATACAAAATCATTGTAAACAGGTCAAAACATTAGCAGGGTTTTAAATAGACTTGTAATGTAACAAAATATATAGATAAATTAGGAAGATGAAAAAATGGAGAAGTACTGATACGCATTTGAAAATAGAATTAAAAAGGACCCATGGAGAGGATAGGGGGAAGTCAGGAGATTCAGAGTAATCTCGATATTTGGACTTTGTATAGTTTTGTGTTGCATGTCTATATATATTTGAAAACCAATAAAAAAGATTATAAAAAAGAAGAGTGGAAACATGTGAGCCTGGAGATACTGAAATGGATGGATTTGCCCATCCCTCTTATAACCCCATGAACTGGGCCCAATAGATTAGAGGCGGACCGTGAGGTACTTTAGTAAGCAGTGTTACATTCTGCCATGTTGCCTCCCCAGTTAATAACCTGACAGCTGTATTCTATACTAGCTACAGCTTCCAGAACATTCAGTGGTAGATCCACACACAGCGCATTGCAATAACCCAAACATTAATGCAGACATTAATTCTATGATATATCTTTCCCTTTGTTCTTCTACATGGAACCCATTCTTCCTGTGTGGTTGTTTTGATTTGGGAATCTCAACATCTGTTGCATTTTTATTACCTCAGTCCTTCTTGGGATGGTTTCAGTCACTTTCCCCAATTGATGGATATATAGATTTGGGTCGTAAATCTCAACCCAAGAGAAGCCATCATCTTTCCCTTCTAGAAATTATAGCTCTCTTTATTGTCTGCATCTTTAAAAAAAAAAAGCCTTCATGCCTTAGGATTAATCTCCATGCATGTTTAAAAATACCTGAAAATTTCTTTTGATCAAGTGGAAACATGCCACGTTTCATTCAAGGCACATCTGCTGTTGAAGGCAGGGAAAAGAGTTGAAAAGAGACAACACCAGTGTCTGCCTTTTATGGATTAAGGGCAAGATATATCAATAACATTTCCCACCACACACCCGCCCAACTGTCACCCAACAAAGGAGTGAAGTGGAGGCAATGGTGATTAAGCAAAAATCGTAAAGAAAACAAAGTTTATCATCGAAAAACTTACAGGTGTGTGCATATATAATGTATATTGC
The DNA here is from genome assembly GCF_965207765.1 of Zootoca vivipara. Lineage (NCBI taxonomy): Eukaryota > Metazoa > Chordata > Lepidosauria > Squamata > Lacertidae > Zootoca > Zootoca vivipara. The sequence goes on from NC_142586.1 coordinate 78,867,200, forward strand.
ATCAATTATTATGTATTTATGTTGACCCCATACACTATTCAAACAAAAGAGTAGCCCACAAATAACACCTGCTCCCTACAAGCATGCCAAAGTATCACACAAAATGCAATTGAATAATGTTGAATAATAATGAAAATTAGTACAATCTAATATTATATACAAAGATTGATAGGGTGACACGACATATTCAGAACTACAAATGTCTTCCACCATAGTGCTTACTTACGTCTCATTCCAACAATAATCAAGTGGCCAAACTATATATTTATCTGACAGATTTCTATACTACCCTTCAACAAAATCATCATCAACGGCATCATTCAGAACAGTTTACAAAGTTGTGAATAAGAAATATAGGGTTTGTTACAGGTTTGAGGAGGCTCCCTCTGAGTGGTTTTGCCCTCCTCCCTCTTGTTACATTGTTATTTTGAGGATTTTATGCATTCTTTATTTGATTTTGTTTTTACCTTATTATTCTGCAAAGAACAATATATAAATAAATAAATTTTGTCTTTGTTGTTTCCCCCCCCCCATTCAATTGCCTTTCCCTTGGTACCCAATCTGCACCAGTGTGGTGTAGTGGTTAAGAGCGGTGGACTCGTAATCTGGTGAACCGGGTTCGCGTCCCCGCTCCTCCACATGCAGCTGCTGGGTGACCTTGGGTAAGTCTCTCAGCCCCACTCACGTCACAGAGTGTTTGTTGTCGGGGAGGAAGGGAAGGAGATTGTTAGCCGCTTTGAGACCCCTTAAGGGGAGTGAAAGGCAGGATATCAAGTCCAAACTCCTCCTCCTCCTCCTCCTCCTCCTCCTCCTTCCTAAAGTGACCACGCAAGAGAGGATAGGACATAATAAGATAGCTCCTTTACCATGCTCTCCTCTTAGCTCACTTAGTGAGGGCAAGTGGATAAGTAGCAGAAGGAGCTAGTCCAGAGGACTCCAGAAATGGCCTAGGGCCATCTGGAGAAGTGTGGGACACAGCATGTGCCCAATGATGTCAACCCATTACTTGCTTACATTTATATCCTGCCTTTCTGCTATTATGGAACTGAAAATAGCATACATGTGGCTTCAACACAGTCATCCAGCCAAGCACTGACTAGAACCAAGTCTGCTGAACTTCAGCCAGACAAGGAGCCCAACTGGCTCCCTCTTGCCACACCTTGAAGGAGGCACAAAGCAGGCCCACCATGAAATGCTTCCATGAAGCTATTCTAGCTAACTTGTGACAGTGAGGATCTTCAGTAAGATGTCAGGCTCATTTGATAAACATTGCATTTTGAGGCAGAAGGAGAAGCTCTTCACATACACTGCCAGTTCAATTCATCAAACAGATGCTGCTAATAGAACTCAGGTTGAATTGCAGGGAGGGGGATTCCAAAAATACATTACAAAAGTTGCCCATTTTTATGCTGGAAAGTGTTTATTTATGATAGTCAAGCAGATACTTCCAAAAGTCTTCAACTGTAGTTCTGTTTTTGTTTTGTTTTTGTTTTGTTTTCTATCAGACTTGCTTTGGCAGTAGCACTGTAACTATCAGGAGTTATCACGTTGATGTCTCTCATTTAACCTCAAATACAGACTCCAAGAATATCATTACAATGGTGCAGAACTGGAAATACAAAATAGAGTGACTTCTAATTGTGGGAAATGGAACTCTGAAAATTGTGCTTTCCATATTCATGGCAGGTGTCAGGATTTGATTTGATATCTTTTTCTGCAGTGGGAGTTCGAGTAATTTGGAATTTCACCGGATTTATTTCACAGCGTGATTATATATTTTCTGGTACAGTTCAGAATCGGACATATTTGGAGCTGATGTCACATCAAACTGGGTCCAATGTCATGACCTATGAAAGCTGGATACAGTTAACGATTTGTGTTTCAAAATGCTTCTGAAATGATCATAATTGTAATGCTTCACATCTGGACAAAAACCAAACAGGAAACAGAAAGGGTATTTTTGTTGTTGATAGTATGAGTAAACTGACGCAGATCACAAAGCCTTTTCAATAAATTACAGTCTTCGCTTAAAAGGAAAACTATTCCTCTTCCTGTTAGTCTGTCGGTTAAAAACAACAATTCACAGCAATTCCTTCATGAGCAAGGTGTTTGCTTACAGAGAAAGAACACAGGCTGAACCCAGTTTCCTTTGTCTCATAGACAAAAGAGGATGGGGTATGAAGGTGTCCACACATACACAATGAATGCCCACTGGCTCCACTTCCACACTGGCATATTCTCTCCCACAACCTGACACCAGCCTGTTCAGCATTAGCATGAAAGGGACTCTACAATCAAGATGGATGAATCACTCTATTTCCAGTTGTATGAATTTGCATGTGTTTTTCCTAAGTCCATTCCATCTTTTTTTCTGCATTAATCTTTGGGTGTTGTTTGACTGTGCAGAGGGGAAGCAGGATTGTACCTGCAAATGCCACCCCACACTTCTGCATACTAATCATTAGTGTTAAAGTGGCTGTGTGTGTGTGCTGTGTGCATGCAGATTTTTCCACATATTAAGGAACTCTGATCTCCCCAGGTCTTTGCAGGCAAAAGCTCACAGCGCACCAGCTTGTGTCACTTTGGTGTAAACAATAGACTCAAACTCTGTAGAAAGCCCTGCTGTTGCCAGCAGTGGTTATAATGACACAACTTCATGATTATGAGAAGCTTCACTGATTCAATAAACTACCCTATTCCCTATTCCCTCTGCATCTCCAAGTAAATATTCACTTGCCCAACACCCAACATTCATTTTGATTTTTTTTCTTGGTGTGTCACAATAACGATTTTAGGGGCTCTGTAGATGTAAACAAATGCCTCTTGTCAACAGTCTTGTTTCCAAGGGATGCACATGCTAGCTAGTTACCTTGACTGCATAGGGCATGGGGAGTTAACACTAACCTCCATCTGTTTGCCACCAGTTTATGCTATCAGAAATAGAACATTTAAAGTGGAATGGGTGATCCTTGGCCATCTGTGAAGGAAGCTACAAATTCAGAGGCATTCAGAGTTATATAAAAATGAGATTATGAGACAGAGGCAGGGTGAGGTTCAGAGGTGTGTGTGCAAATGTGTAATTACACACATACACACAGACGTGCAACAAGACTAGAATATTGCCTGGTCATTTCCAGAGGCCAATTAGTTCAGAACCCAATGAGCCGCCTTATACCAACTCATACCATTCATCCATCTAGCTCAGTATTGTATATACTGATTGGCAGCTGTCCAGGACTTCAGACAGGGCTTTATTCCCAGCATCCCTGAAGATGCTGGAGACTGAATCTGGGACCTTCTGGACCAGATGCTCTGCCACTGAGCTACAGTCCTTCCTTCTTGGCTTGGGTTCAATTCCTTGGGTGAAGCAATTCATTGAGACTTAGTGTCTGGTATCAGTGAAAGCCAAAAGGAGATATTAAGCTGAGAATTTTTAACTGTCACAATTTTTGATGTGAGAGTCAACAAAGAAATTAGCTTCTGTCAGCAGACTGTAACAATGGACTCTTAAACAACTGTCAAAATCCCCAACATCTCTCAAACAATAGATTTCCTTTAAGTTTAAGAAATTCAGCTTCGATGTTCTGGTTGAGTTCCCTTCCTGTGACTCCCATTGTCTTTGCACTAGATTAACCATGAACGGCTCTGAATTCTCTTCATTCCCCAAAACTTCCATCTTATCTTTGCTCATTCGCATCATAAGCAGAAAATAGCAACAATACTATTGTTGCTAGCTAATCAGCTAGTTTTCCTCTTAATTCATTGCATGCTACAGGGATAGGTAAACAATAGTTCTGACAGTTTTTGTAACTCTGATTTGAGAGAAATATATATTTGCTAAAAACAAAGTGAACAGGATGGAGAAGAAAATTACGAGACTGAATCAAACTCAAGAGCAAAATAAACCCTCATCTTTTCATGCTGCCTTTAAGATTCTACTAGAGAGAGGCAACAACAATAAGGCAATATTAGTAGGCAAGCTGTTTGCACAGTAAAAGCAAGACAAGGCTTGGGACAGCACAAAATGCCACAATAAGAATACTTAAGCAAGACTGCAAGTGCAAAATGAATCTATTCTCTCCAATATCCATGACAACATGCCAGTGGAGTGCAATTTCATGTGCTCTCTCTAGCCCTATCTAAAATGTATTATGCATGCAAAATCAATTTACATTACCTTTCCCAAATTCTGAGGTGATGAATGGGCAGGAATTGCATCTATAAATTACTATTTCGTTGGTATTTCTTGTTTTCATTTGGGGGCTAAAATAATTCTTGCTGCAGTTGTTTATTATTATTATTATTATTATTATTATTATTATTACATATTATTATTTATTATTTATACCCCACCCATCTGGCTGGGTTTCCCCAGCGACTATGAGTGGCTTCCAACAGAATATTAAAAAACAATAATCTATTAAACATTAAAAGCTTCCCTAAACACATAAACAGTCTTTTATCTTCCCTTGGTATCTCTTCACTGAAAGAAGAGTGGCAGATAAAGATGAAGGACTTTGCAAAACTGGCGAAGCTGACAGGAAAAATACGAAACCAGCATGATCAAGTGTTCCAAAAGGACTGGAGTAAATTCATATGATATCTGAAAGATCGTTGTAAGCAATTAACATCACTAGCAGGGTTGTCTGAAGACTTGTAATGAGAAAAATTCTATCTTTCTATATTTATTTAAATTTTGAGTTATTCTGTAATGCATTAAATTCCTTCCAGTTGCACCTTAGAGACCAACCAAGTTCATCATTGGTATGAGCTTTCGTGTGCATGCACACTTCTTCAGAAAACGTACAAATTGCAATGATATAAAGGTTAATTTTGAAACATAATGGTAACAATGGCTACAAAGCATGATGACTATTCTCCTCCTCCATAGTCGGAAGCAACCATGCTTCTAAATACCAGATGCTGGAATCTGCAGGTTTGGCGAGTGCTCTTGCAATTGAATCCTGCTTTCTGGTTTCCCACAGACAAACAGGGTGGGTGTGTGTGTGAAAACAGGATGCTGCACTAGACGAGCCACTGGCCTGATCCTTCAGGCTCTTCTCATATTCTTATCATATATTCTCATGGGAATACAGGAAGTTGCCATACACTGATTCAGACCCATGGTTCATCTAGCTCAGTATTGTCCACCCTGTCCCCAGGATTTCAGACCCAGTTCTGAGTAGGCGTTGATTAGACTCACACCTATAATAGATCTGAAACTGGGGGTACAGCACAAGGGACATCATTTATGCCTCAGTATAAGGGACATCATACTATGACTCTACTCTGGCCAAAGGAGATAACACCAGGGACACCAGCCACATCAAGGAAGTTCTTGAACATCAATAGGCCACAGCAGGGCATGTGAAATCCCTTACCCCTTATAAGCAAAAAAACTCAGGCTTGCTTGTTAATCTGAGCAGCTAGGAATTTGTACTGTCACTACTTCTTTTACAGGCTATAGAGCACTCCAGGTTATCTGCAGCCCCCCCCCCCCCGGATCTCCGAGCATCCTCCAGTGCCCATAGCTCTAGAAAAGGCACACCCTTCTTCTCCAAGGCACTCCAGCGACATAAACCAACTTGATTTATGCACACTAGCCTTCTCTCTTGGCACAGCAAAAGAAAGAAGCATCATAGTTCTAAACTACTACAGTGTTTCTCCAAAAATAAGACACCGCCTTATATATTTTTTCCTCGAAAAAACACACGGTGGCTTATTTTCAGGGGATGTCTTATTTTTTAATAAGTATGGTACAGTTTAACCTACAAGGTTAAACTGCCTATCACTATGGCTTACTTTCGGAGCATGGCATATTTTCGGGGTATGGCTTATTTTCAGGGCATGGCTTATTTTCCGGAGAAACACGGTATCTATTTATAGAATATTTACAGACAACAGCATTATGACGTCTGTTCTCTCCAGCTCCGAGAACAAAACAGAATGACGTAAAGGTGAAGGTACAGTTTCACAGACACACACCGGAAGAGAGATAAGACAATCTTCCTTTCTCACGCTCCATTCAGACAGATGTGTGAATTATACCAATCATAAAATCAGCATCAAGGGGCATGAAATCCTAACATAGACAACCTTTGTTTTGTTTTGCTCTGCCCCAACACATCCTGCCTCAGCAGCCTGATTATCAGTCTGACAAGTTTTCACTATCATGCTATGATATTTTTCTTCATTTTCCAAATATCATATAAAAAAATCAGAATCTCCTTTGCTGATATAGATATGGTAACAGGTTTCTTTGCATTCATATAATCTGTGACTGGTGCTATCCTTCTGTTTCCAGGATAATCCATATTCCCAGGTAACATGTTTTAACACCAAACAGAACAAATTTGGAAAGCCATTTTGGGAAGCAATTCCATGGAAGTAGTGGAAGGGTTATGCCTTAGTGGTAGGGAACATAGTTTAGCTGTCCAAGGTCTGAACATCAATAATAATAATAATAATAATAATAATAATAATAATAATAATTTATTTATACCCCGCCCATCTGGCCGGGTCTCCCCCGCCACTCTGGGCGACTTCCAACACACATCAAAATACATTAAAATATCACAAACTAAAAACTTCCCTAAAGAGGGCTGCCTTTAGGTATTTCCTAAATGTCAGGTAGTTGTTTATCTCTCTGACCTCTGATGGGAGGGTGTTCCACAGGGCAGGTGCCACTACCGAGAAGGCCCTCTGTCTGGTTCCCTGTAGCTTTGCTTCTCGCAGTGAGGGAACCGCCAGAAGGCCCTCAGCGCTGGATCTCAGTGTCCGGGCTGAACGATGGGGGTGGAGACGCTCCTTCAGGTATACAATACATGGCATCTCCTATTAGAAGAATCTCAGCAGTGCTGAAAAAGGCCATTTCTTGAAACCTTGGAGAGAAACCACCAAGTCAGAATAGCCAGCATTTTACTAGAGCAGCCTTTCCAAACTTTAGGTTCCCAGATGTCATTGGACTATAACTTCCACCATTCCTGAGCATTGGCCATACTCCCTGAGGATGATGGTAGCTGTAGTCTAAAAGCTGGGAAAGGCTGATATATAAATGTTCCAATAGACAAATGAAGCTATGTGTGTATTAGATTGCCATTCCTTTGCAGCTTAAAAGAATTATTAGGCTGGTTTTAGCCTTTTAGTTTAAGTAATTTGGGGTGCTTTAAGGCAGACTAGATTTTTTCCTGGTTTCTCTCCTTTTCCTTAAAATAACAACCACACAAACTGTATTGTAAAATATATAAATAACATTTACTCAGAATACTTCAGTGGGATATTTAAAAATAGGAAGGAATAGGAATAATTTATTGGCCAAGTACCAAGCAAACTTGGAATTTTGCTTTGATTACATTGCAATGTAAAAAAAAAGTACCTCATGCAAACACCATTCTGCCCACAATACAATACAACAGCACAGCAAAGCAAAGGAACCCCACTCCACAACTGGCCTCCCCCTCCACTACCCAACTACGAGTTTAACAGTTTGATGGCGCAAGGGAAAAAACTGTTCCTGTGCCTAGCCGTTTTTGTGTATAGAGTCCTGTAGTGACTTCTAGGTGGAAGTAAATCAAACAGATGATGACCACTCAAACCAACAATTTGCGTTTTGCTAGATAGCGAGTATTTATCACAGTCTTCTCTAGCAAACTGTGAACTTCATCTCCTATCAAAAATCCCTATCTAGCTCCAATACTTTGGCCACCTCATGAGAAGAAAAGACTCCCTGGAAAAGACCCTGATGATGGGAAAGATGGAGGGCACAAGGAGAAGGGGACGACAGAGGACGAGATGGTTGGACAGTGTTCTCGAAGCTACCAACATGAGTTTGACCAAACTGTGGGAGGCAGTGGAAGACAGGAGTGCCTGGCGTGCTATGGTCCATGGGGTCATGAAGAGTCAGACATGACTAAATGACTAAACAACAACAATTAAATATCCCACAATATCCAGCACAGCAAGACACCTGAAAAGACAAATCTTTTATTTTATTTCCCATTCCCAAACTGGGAGCCATCAATTTAAAATAAATGTATGTATCATTTTTAGAGCATTAGAAAAAAGACTCCCAGAGCAGCTTACATACAAAACAAGGCTACTCATGGGCTAACAAGACACACAAGAGGAAAGGGAAATGGAAGGAAGAGGAGAATCAAAATAAAAATCCAGGCACCAGTTTCTAAACAGTTGTTCATGTAATGACCAGTTGGCACAGTTTAGGGGCAGGAGGTGCTGATTGATGTATTGTTTCACACTGCCAAAAGAAGTCCAGAAGCCATTTACAAGGAAGGACATTCAAAACATAACATGAAACTCAATTAAAACAATTTTGTCCACAAAAATGGACCCACATAAAACAACCACCCCACCCACCTAACAATTAGCATCAAGTTTGGCAGTAAGTTGACAGTCTATCAATTCATTGGACAAGCTTTGCAGTTCAGTTCTTCTTATCAAACAAGAAGACAATGATAGCTAGTGCCAGGTAAGAACTCTATAGTAATCTGTTCTAGAGTGATCTATCAAATATCCCTGAAAATGGAATGGTGGAGATGGCCATTCCCATCTAGCTTGGAGCTTTCTCCCCCCCCCCCCCGTGTGTGTGTGTGAAGTAAAAAATTCCCCTATGTTCAAAAGTCTGGAGGTGAATTAAGCTAGATATCACAGAAAAGCAAATTAGTCTATCCCTAGGACAGATGAGCATTGCAATAGGTGAATGAATTTAATTATTAAAAACACGGACTCTCATTCCTTGGTCTAGTGAAATCTATCTAGCCAGTTGCAATTATTTCTTAGATTAGCATGACACACTGTTTGAAACTTAATCCAAACATTAAGTGGAATAATTGCAGACAAAAGTAAGTTAGAAGACTGAACCTGGAAAAGCTTCTCAAAGCTCTTATACAAAGGAGATTATTATTATTTGGATTGCTGTAGGATTTGTAAACTCCCAAGGAGACTACTCTGCAAACATATGGTGAAAGAGAATATTCCTTAGGTCAAAGTGAAAAGATGTCTGATATAACATTTATCATTTCCATGGGAATCATTTATTGAAGTGGTCTCATTACTCTGCATGCAGATTTCATTTTCAAGATTAAATAAATGAGCAGGACGTAGCAGGCAGATATTTGAGCTAATCTTGGAGAATGAACACACTGTGTGTGTGTGTGCGCGCGCACGTGCGTGCGCGCCTGTGTGCACTCACAAACACGAGGAAGGATAATATCTAATAAATATATCCTCTCCTGGCATCTATTCACATCCCAACAGATATCTGTGAGAGGCAGTCTGTTCACGGCCCATTGAAATTATCACAATTATGGAATGCATTGCTGGAATAGAGGTAAATTTGTAGAGAAGTATGTTTTGGCTGGTTCAAGTCGATACAGATCAATAAAGTTATGGTCCCGCAGTTCCATTGTGTTCTTCTATGTTACACTTGTTTTTAAAAATAATGGGAAGAAGCCTGGGGACTCCTACAGTGTTGAGGTGGGGGGGGGGGAGCATTGCCAGCATGCACTTCTGTGGTTTTAGAAAACACGAGCAGGCAGGAGATGGGGAAAGCACATTACTGAAAGCAAAAAGAGTTCAAACAGCTTATCTCCTACTAGACAATGCTCTCTGCTCCTCAGTTGGTGCATGCTTTAGGCCCACAGGAACATTTAATCATTTATTACTGTTAGCTAGCCACCTTGAGGTGGAATGAAAAATTCTAAAGTATTTTTAAAATTAAAATAAATATAAACTCCTGTGCATGCTTACTTGGAAGTAAGTTCCACTGTGTGCTTAATGGTGTGTTTACCTAATATGTAATATCTCACGGCATACCTAATATCTCACGGCTCATGAGCAGTTCTCCCTTGATACACAGCCATGCCCTCCCACACAGTTTCAAATTACTGCTGCATGCTCAGAAAAGGCATGCCCCTTGTCACTTTTTCAGGTGATAGCCATGTTGCAGCCTAGCTGTTGCAGGGCCCATCTAGGAGCCGTTTTGCAGGGTTATACCATTGACACATTGTACCGCAGCATCTTTGGCATAGCAGAAGTTCTTTCAAGTCCACACTATTCAGTTCTGAATTTTCAGTTAGTACTGTCCTCATTAAAACCAAGCTACTATCTTTAGTTGTAGCATGGATGGGGAACTGGAATTGCTTCTACCCCCGCAGGCCAAATTTAACAGGTGAGCGAGACCACCCACCTATCACCTAATGTCAGGTGAAGTCTTGACAATTACCTGATCATCAGCACTTCATAAGCCCTCTTTGGCCTGACTCAGCAGCATTTTTACCTACCCACACCTGATGTCATATTAAGACATCAGGTAATTGGGCATGACTTGACCAAAGTGACCTAGCAGGCCTTAATTAGGTCCAAAAGCCAGAGGTTCCCAATTTCTAGGTTACAGCAGATAGTCTAAAATATAGTGATAATTCTTTGGTCACTTCTAGGTAGCAGAAAAAGCAGCAGGACAAGCAAGAAAAGATTCTGTTTCTAAGTGCCTACTGCAACAACAATGGCACACTAAAAAACGCACACACGAATAAGCACTAATGTTAAAATTGTGCACAAAAAATATAGAACAGACCGTCACTGCAGTGCAATTATTTTATTTAATGAGTTATTGTATGTATAATGTTAGTCCAGCACTCTCCAATAGGGATTCTACCACCCAGCTTGAAGATGCAAAAGTGGGGTTCACTGGAGTCTCCTCACCTTCTGAACCAAGTGGTGATAGATCAGACAATTTCAAATGTTTTATTACAACAGAATTTAACTATAGTAGAATGAAATAAAAAAAGCTTTGTGTGTACCAGCTTTCTATTTAAAGCCTTGCCGAAGCATACTCTACATGCCTTGATTTGCATCACCTTATTTGCAAATTCTTACCTGTTTTAGCTGTGATATGTTCTTAGTCCCATGATTCCATGTCCCCATATACTTGAACCCTCTTGGTTTTCCCTTAATTAATCAATCAACATGATCTATCAACCATATACCTATATGAAAATGTGCATGCCACTTTAGTCTCACAACAATCATCACCAGGATGTTCATTTTATTGGTCACATAACATATAATAAGAGGATCGTTCTATTTTTTTTTTTTTTGCAAAAGGATGATTGTCACAAATGTTACTCTTTGTCCTGGCACTATTTTGATTACAAAATAATCTCCTGCCCGCCCCCGCCCTATTTTCTTACCAAAATCAAAAGCCTCTGTATCTATATGTTGTCCACACAAGTGACAACATAAAGCAATTCCTATCTCTTACAGGTGCTGGAAAAATATTCTGCCTGTCAAGTTTGTTCCTTTGCTCTTTATCAGAAACACCTAGCTAGTGTTTTATTATGTCTAGGGTAGATCCATTATTTGATGTGCCTTTCTGAGGAGATTTTCCTCAGCGAAAACTTATTTTATCACTTCTACAAGCAGCCCCTTTTCCTCTCTTTCATGAAAGAGTGGCTGATCTCCTGAATCAAGATGTGCCACAACCCACTGTAACATTTAAGTGGAATATTTGGGCAGGATATTTCCTCATTGAGTCCTCTGAAAAATGGAGCATCTTTTTATTTAGTTTTTAGACGTATTTGTATACATTAGGGATGTCCATTGACTCTACATCAATTCCAAATAATGAGTCAAAATGGGAGACTCTCACATTCGAAAGTCAGATCACACCTTTAACTGTGCTGAGAAGGATCAAGGCGTCTGCAACTATGCTCTATAGCTTCTGTTGTTCCAAAAAGTTTCTCTCCCTGCTATATTTTCTAAAAAAATAAAATGAAATGAAACCAAGCTGACTGGAGAAACACCGCCAACTCAAGAGGACACAGGATATTTCATTTTGATGAATAGGTCAAGCTTTAATCACAGTGAATTGTCTTCCCAGTATGCTTCAATCACAGCTGTTAATTCACAAAGCCCTAAACAACATAGTCCAAAAGTCCCTTAAGGACTACCTGATTCCTTATGTTCCATCTCAGTCACTGGTGAACCTGATTGGAGATTTTTTGTGGTCAGGTACTTGAAGAAGAAACTCCTGCAGGCCACCTGTTGCCACTGTCAGAAGCTACCCTGGAGAGCTGCCTCTGGAAATTCCCTCTACTGGCTGTCTTCCCTCGACTTCTACCTCCAGTGATCCTCGGCTCACTTTCTGCCTCTTCTTTGTCTCTTCACCCTGTGACTGACAGGTTTAAAACACTACTGTGTCTGCCCTAATATTCACTCCAATCAGACCCTTTGACCAATCTTCAGGTTCTCCCTGGAATTCTGAATGATCATTGGTCAGTTACTAAGGACCAATGATTTTGAATAGAATGTCAACTAAAGGACCTAAAGCTGGCTCTTTTCCATTCTCCTGACCCATACAGAAGACATATTGTTAACTGCTGTAGTATACAACCTTGCAAGTATGCATTCAAAACACCACTTTTGAAAGTACAACGGCCGAGTTGCTTCTTGGCAGACTACCAGCTGAACCCACAATCCTATTCCCCCCCCCCGACTTTAGCCAGGAACAAGCAAAATAGCAGCTTTTTCTTCTCTCTTATTCACACAGTTAACAATTTTCATACCTAACAGTTCACAATGGAACAACCTTCTTACATTTAAATTTTACCTCATAAAAATCCAGTTACTTGAAAATAATGCTATGAAACAAATCTATGGTGTGATCACACTTGAATATGGTATACGGTTCTGGTCGGTGAGGCTCAGAAAAGATATTGTAGAGCTGAAAAAAAGAAAATGGCAGCCCAAATGATGGGTGTGTGTGGCACAAAACCCTCATGAGGAAAAATTGCATTGGTTGGGGGTTTTTTTAGTTTACAAAAAGGTAGTGGAGGACATGATAAAAGTGTGGAAATTTATGCATTGTGTGGAGAAAGTGGACAGAAAAAATGGTTTTTTTTCCTCCCTCTCTCATATCTTACCTCAATATGAAGTGGCCAAAGGTCCTGGGACAAAATTGTGTAGCTTTGTTTCCAGGGGCACTAACTGCACCCATTAGCCAGTTAATGGAAGCTGCAGGAGGTAAATGTATTCTTAAGGATATCACTTGGACTAATTGCTGGAAAAAGCCAGGCTGTGTTCACAGCTTCATCTCAGCCTAGACAAGGAGATCGACATGAAAGTGTGCATCCAAGGACAGCTATAGAAAGAAGAATATTCACTTGCGTGGTGGACGGGTAGGGATCCGGGAGGGAAAGGGAGGGGTAAGACTCGTTATTATTCGTTTACATCTTTATGCATATTTTATTCTGCATTTGATTTAGATTTTGGATTGTCGTTGCTGACTGTATTTTTATATGCAAAATCAATAAAAGCTTTTTAATTCTTTAAAAAAAAAAAGAGAAAAAAAAGAAAGAAGAATATTCAGACCTGGCGAGTCACATTTTCAAGTTCATTCAGTCTGATTTTCATTGCATATCCACAGCTCAGGAGAAGAAGTAAGCAGAATTTGTAATCATTTTATCCTTTCATTTGTGCACAATTGTATCCCATGTTCCTCTTAGTTAATGAGCTTGATAGATTAGCTGGAAGTTGAAGTTAACAAGCTGGCATTGTCCATTTCTTCATCGAAGTTGAGTTGAATTTTGCCAGTAGCTACAGGCTCTGTTTAATTCAATTTTGTCAAAGCAATGTCCATTGTAAGTATTTCTGCAATACACAAACCCGGATTCTGGTTCAAAATAACCCATAATTTGCAAATGATTCCAAGTTCCTGTTCTGATTCTATTCTACTGTATCCCTGTGTGAAATGTCAAAAACAACTCAATGAAAATGTCATTTGTGATGAGCATGGCTCTTTTGGCATTTAAACAATGTTGGATCTTGGGAAATAACTTATGACTAGAATGATAATTCTGTGCCCAGCAGAAAATTAACCTTGGCTGGTACCAGGTAACATCCCTTATTCATGTTTTACAATGATAAGTTCATGACCTTTTTTTTTTTTTTAAAAAAAAAGATAGATGCTTCCATTAATGCTTTTCTCAATCTCAATTTTTTTAAAAAAATAAAATAGTGATGTATATTGTGCTCTAAGCTTAGTTTGGCCAGAATCAAGTATACACTTCCATTAAAAAAAGGTAAAGGACCCCTTACAGTTAAATCCAGTCACGGACGACTCTGGAATTGCAGCGCTCATCCCGCTTTAGAGGCTGAGGGAGCCGGCATTTGTCCGCAGACAGTTTTTCTGGGTCATGTGGCCAGCATAACTAAGCTGCTTCTGGCAAAACCAGAGCAGAGCACGGAAAGTCCGTTTACCTTCCCGCCAGAGTGGAACCTATTTATCTACTTGTACTTTTATGTGCTTTCGAACTGCTAGGTTGGCAGGAGCTGGGAGTAACGGGAGCTCACCCCATCACGGGGATTCGAAGCACCAACCTTTTGATCAGCAAGCCCAAGAGGCTCAGTGGTTTAGACCACAGCGCCACCCACGCCCCGTTACACTTCCATAGTTAAGACTAAACACATTGCTTTGGGTAAATGAGCCACCAAAGCCATTAGCGGGCTGTGAAAATTTGTATCCTGGGCTTTTTACACTCATCGATCATCTAGATTCTCCAGATCTACAATATCGCCTTCCCAAAAGCTCCCCCAGAGGGATGGAGAAGAGGGAGGGTCCTCCCTCCCTTGGCTCATAGATGCTTCTGCTAGATGAAAGATCCTTCTGTCAGCAGAGTGACATAATTGGAAATATTTCTCTTAAAAAACACACACACAACTGACAAAATGGAGGAGGGATAAAATTTGCTGGATTTCTAGAATTAGAATTGCAGAGTTGGAAAGAACCCTGAGTGGCATCTAGTCCAAACCCTGGCAATGGAAAAGGAGTTTCAAAAAGTTGGCACCACCACAAAAAAGTCCATACTCTATGCTCCAAAAGATACGTGAATTAAGGAACGTGAGAGAGAGCTTTACCAGCTGACCTGATGAGCAGAGAGCAATAGATGGCGGGAAGAGGCATTTCATCACATTATTTGAGAGCTTTAAAGGTTATTGGTCCCATGCAGACAGAAAAGCAGAGCAAATGACCCAGAACAGATACAGAATGTTCTTTGCAGCCCATCCTTATTAAAAGATAGCCTTACAATCAGTGTCTGTTTATAGGGTTGTAATGGTAATCTTGATATTTAATGCTATCCATATCAGTCATTCATGATACCTGGATTGTAAGTGGGTTTAATCAAAGCTGTACCCCCTTGGAAAGAACGCTTGGTCCTAATTTGATCTGGCTGTTGTACTTAATTAAATATCCTCAAAATATCACCTTTATTGAAATACTGTAATGCTTAAATTGGGTAATTAATCCATTAATCAGTTAAGGTCAGGAGAGTTAATTGACAAAAAAATTAAGCATTTGGCAGCTTCAATTATTTGCAGTAGGATTATTGTAGGTAGTACATTTAAAATACCCTTTTCAGCTAAATGCATGCTGAACATGGACAGCCTTCTGTCGGTTGAAGCTTAAGGTGCAATTAAGGAAGATTTTGTATACACTTCCATCTTCTCTTCATTATTCATATCCAAGTGATTAAAACAAGCCAAAATAACTGGGGGTGGGGAGCCTGTGCTGACACCCTACAGGCTTCTCTATATTTTATTTGTGTGTGGGAAGATTATTATTAATTTAGAAGTGATAAATATTCTGTTGGGAGTTTGAATTGCCCTTCTGCTGACCTACCATGCTTTGACCAATTTCATTACTGCCCACTAACTGCCTTAGAGGAAAATGCAATTGGAGATTTGGGGCCACTGCTTCCATTGTCAGGTATCTCACCATAGAATGAGCAAATGTAAGTAAATTAGAATGAAGGGCTAACAAGTAAGATGAACTTTGAGAATGGAAACATAATCCATCCAGTTAACCAGCTTAATTTGCAGACTAATGTTTTGCAACACCCTCGTACAAAACAAAACCCTAAATGGACATTGGATTCTGCAGCAGGTCATTCCAAAAGAGTTGAGCAAATGTTCCTTCATGAACCCAAATTTGTTCAATGTTCAATCACCTTCGATTTTTATTGGACTCATTACTAATTAGAGCTTTTGTTGTTGTTTAGTCGTTTAGTCGTGTCCGACTCTTCGTGACCCCATCGACCATAGCACGCCAGGCACTCCTGTCTTCCACTGCCTCCCGCAGTTTGGTCAAACTCATGTTCGTAGCTTTGAGAACACTGTCCAACCATCTCGTCCTCTGTCGTCCCCTTCTCCTAGTGTCCTCAATCTTTCCCAACATCAGGGTATTTTCCAGGGAGTCTTTTCTTCTCATGAGGTGGCCAAAGTATTGGAGCCTCAGCTTCACGATCTGTCCTTCCAGTGAGCACTCGGGGCTGATTTCCTTCAGAATGGATAGGTTTGATCTTCTTGCAGTCCAAGACAGGAGTGCCTGGCGTGCTATGGTCCATGGGGTCACGAAGAGTCGGACATGACTAAACAACAACAACACTGATCATTTTTATTTTGTTTAGATCTCTTTTTGCCCACCTGTATATAGGTCTCAGAGTTTTCATCTCCCTCACCAGGAGAGCCCTATGAATGGAGCTTGGCTTAAGGAGCCTGCAGAAGAACCCAGGACGGTTCACCATCCACTGAGGCCAGTTGCACATGACCAAATCTAATATAACCATCAAACGATAAGCCTGCTCTTTCAAGGGGAATGCATTCAGAAATGACTGGACATCACCTCCCAAACCACCAAACCACAGATCCCCTTTATTGTTTGTCTTCAGTTTGGTTGGACCCCATCTAGACTATTTGTCAGCTGCAAGCAACAATTCAGTTAGCCATGCCAAGCAAACTATGACTAATCAAAGTACAACAGATATTTTGAGAAGTGACCCTAAAACAAGGGCCACCACCTAATAGGCTATTGAAACTTCAGGTCACCTGGTAGGAAAGTTTGTAATGGACGGCTTCATTGTTTGGTGTGTGTGAGGAAGGAGGAGAGGAGAAGGCAACAGTAAATATTGGTGTGAACAGAAGTCAATAAATCCAACTCTTTTTAATCAGTGTTATGCTTCTACCATGTTGCGACATCTAATACTATGTCAGAATTACCATGGACATTGCAATCCAGCTGTAGATTAATTATCTGATTCCTTAGCTTGAAGCTGCTGTTAGTTCTAGGACAAAAGCCTCAGGTTGTATCTCTGGCTGGCCAAGATAATGACTCCTGTGGAAAAGCTTCATGAACTCACTCTACAGAATTTCCATGATTTGTCCCTTCAGAACTGACATATAATTTCTCAGTTCACAGAGCTTTGAAGTGAATCACTTTACATTAGGGGGGCTGTGTAGCATGGAAACCCAAAGCCTACATTTTCATCGTGAACTGAGTAAGGTGGAACACTCTATTTGCAGTTATTCTCACTTCTGACATTTTAAAAAACACGTTGAATGGATCAAGGAAATGACAGAATTCCAGGCTCATATTTTATAAGTGAGCGTCTAGCATACCAAGCAGGTGTGTTGCAGGACACTGTGAGCAGAAGCAGAGTTGATTCAGATGATATCTTCCATCCATTTCTTTTAACTTTGTGTTCTTCTCTCCCAACTTTTGGACTGAACATTTAAGTGATAGAGGCTAGAATATATTTGAGGTATCGCGCAGATTCCACCCCCACCCCCATTGCTGCTGCCTTCGGTTCTTTTAGTGAGTAAAGTAACAGCAGGCTGTTTGATGCCAAACATTTAATAGGCCATACATGAATAGGAAACCTTCTAATGAATAAATCTCAATAATAAAATCCCCCGTGGAGTGCCGAGGCAGATAGGTTAATTCTCTTGCTTGAATTTTAATCCTGACTATGAAAAATAAACCACCAAAGAGTGAGCAATTCTAAACAGTATATAGAAAATTAAGTTTTAAATGGGTTTCTTGTTTCTTTCAGTAATCTAATGAAATCATGGAGAACAGAAAGGAGTGTGTAAAACTCATCTTTATTCCAGCAATATTTCAAAAGAGATGATCAACTAACAGGGAAGTTTACTCAAAGACTCTTAAAATTATTCCCTGGGTTGAGAGAGCTGGTCCTCGACCGCAATAATAAATAAATTCAAAAATTCATTCCCTGGGTTAGGATATAGTTCAGGTTCTGAAGGACTAGCAATAACACTTTGATGTTCCATGGGTTTTGTCAATAGTAAAGAATTTGCTTTGCCTGCAAGTGGTTCGGAGTTCGATCCCCAGCCTCTCCAAATAGGGGTGGGAAAGGCCTGTGTCTGAAACCCTTGAATGCCACTGCCAATCACTGTATACGATACCTATGGCCCGACTCTGTATAAAGCAGCTTCCTAGGAAACATTGGTCCTTCTGTTAAGGCTACATTTTCAAGCCTTCCAAGTGCCCCATTTTAAGTGGGATGTTCATGATTCTTATGAAGGCACCCCAGGCTCTGCTTTCATCCCAAGGCACACCAATTTTGCATGGCCTGCGGATGGGGGCTGTGGAAGTAGCTCTTGCAGGAGCAGCAGAATTGGGAAAGAGGCACGAGAGCTCCTTCCCTTCCCCCACCAACATGGCACCCTTCTCCTCTACTACAACTCCCATCAGCCCCCGGGAGAGAGGGGGGCAGCTGACTGTTGGCACTTGCATGCACACCCAGGATGTCCCTGTGTAGCTGCCATGGCAGGCACTCTCTAATGAGGCCTCAGGTTGCCATGGCATGAGCTGGCTAAGGTTAGGTGGAGGTGGGCAGCAGGGGGCCGGGCGGCAGTGGCATGGGGCATTCATAAACTGCATAATATTTTTTTTATTAAAAAAAAACTCTAAGCAGTGTACGATATAAAAACCATATCATTAAGAAACACAGCATAAAACCAGTAAAACAATAATATGAAAGCATATAAGAACAGGAATTCAGACAAATAAGATCTGGGTCTGATCTCGTGATCTGAATGAGCACAATGATGTCTTTACAAGACAGATGTTGTAGTAGCAGAAATAGTGTTAATGGCCAGTGTGTGTTAGCAATTTAACTCCTCCGATGCTGGAGATGAGATTGTTGTAAATCACATGCATGTCTGGGATGAGTATGGGAAAGGAAGACAGTCTTATCTCGTCTGCTGTGGGTACTATTATACTGTACTTTCGCTTTTCTTTCTTGCCGTTTTGTTCTCTCGCAGCTGGAGACAACGGACCCCATTATGTTTTTGTCTGTACATAGTGTGTAAATAAATAGTAGGTTAGCTCTACGATGTCTCACTCTTCTTGCTGTGTTATGCCAGAAGATTAGTGCGCGTATATCATTATGATGTATGTCGCTAGAAGTGCACTGGAAGAGAAAGGAGATGCCTTTTCTAGAGCTGTGTGTACCAGAGAATGCTCAGAGTTTGCGGGGCTTGCAGGCACCCCCAGGGCATTTTTCCAACAGTGTGTTGGGTGAGGAAAACCAAGGCAGATTATAGAATCATAGAACTGTAGAAATGGAAGGGACTCCAAGTGTCATCTCGTCCACCCTCTGCAATACAGCTAAAGAGAGGTTTGGCCCTCCAACCTCTGTTTAAAAACCTCCAATGAAGCAGAGTCCACCATCTTCTGAGATAGTTGTTCCACTGCCAAGCAGCTCTTACTGACTAATCATGCAAGTGTCAGTTTCTTTCTTTCTTTCTTTCTTTCTTTCTTTCTTTCTTTCTTTCTTTCTTTCTTTCTTTCTTTCTTTCTACTGTTTCCAATGTATTTACATTGTTGTGACCTTCTGGTAAAGGGCAGGTAAGAAATGCCCCAGAATGATTTCCATAAAAAAAATATGCACCCATAACAAAAATCAATAAAATACCATAAAGTACAATCAAGACATACATAATAATTCATAACAATTACATTCTACTCAGAACCAAGCAGGAGAAAAACAGAGTCAACCACCAAAGACTTTTGAACACAAAAGGTTTTTCACCAAATGGTTGCCATTTATGCTGCCAAGGAGATGGAGCTCCATAAATGAGGCCACAACAGAGAAGTCCCTCTTCTGATTCCTTACAAAACAAGCAACACTAATTGGTGGGGCCAGAATTTACATTCATGTGATATCTGCTGTGGTTTATGTGAATTGTATCATCTATCTGTTTGGGTAATTTTACATTTGATTTGTGATTGGAAGAAAATGCAAATTCAAATTATTTATTTTCCATTTGGGACATGAGTTGGTTAGTAGCATTTATATGCAAGGTAAAAATAAAATATTAAAATGAAGCATGCCTGTCTGGGTCTATTTAATTCAGGTTAGTCAGCAAAAGCTTTCTGTCAGTCATTTAGAAAAAGAAACTGTATATGCCAACAAAAGAAAGAGAGGGGAAAATAGTTATAATATCAAAGAAAGAAAGAAAAAATGTCACGGAAAAGGATTTGCCAAAGAAACATAGTTTGCTGGATCAAAATATTCTTACTGAGATCCATTGGCTAAGACAATGAATCAACAGAAGTTCATTTTAATGAGAAAGCTCTCATTATAACAACCATGTAGAACCTATCCGTCAAGCAACCATTGGCAAAATATCTTCAGGAAACTCACAATATGCTCAACTTTTGTTAGCAGTCTTGAGTGTGACATCAAAGAAAATATCTCAGTTTCTGGCTGCAACAGCATAGCTATTTCACTTTCCCCCCTCAAAAGGAATCTGACACAACATATGCTTTGTTGTTTCAAAAATTGCCTATATGAAATGAAAGTTGGATATTTTATTGTGAAGAGAAACAACTATCAATAAAAGTGGATTGGTTTGGGGTTCTTTTTAAAAAATGAAATCAAGCGTATAGAATGGGTTTCAGAAGAACCGGTTTCATATCAGCGATGAAAACTCTCAAGGGTGATAAAGAAGCTGCTCAGAGTTTAGGTTATAAAAAAGAGCACTGAAAGCAGAACAAAGACATATGTGTACATTTTAAAAGAAGGAGACAAGTGGTACCCTACTTTTAAAAAGGCACTGGGGGAGACACCAGACTGAAAAATCAGAGACTTGTCCACAATTAAATGCCATTTTGATCAGAAGGTCGGCGGTTCGAATCCCCACGATGGGGTGATCTCCCGTTGTTCGGTCCCTGCTCCTGCCAATCCAGCAGTTCGAAAGCACGTCAAAGTGCAAGTAGATAATTAGGTACTGCTACAGCGGGAAGGTAAACGGCGTTTCTGTGTGCCGCTCTGGTTCGCCAGAAGCGGCTTTGTCATGCTGGCCACATGACCTGGAAGCTGTACGCCGGCTCCCTCAGTCAATAACGCGAGACGAGCGCCGCAACCCCAGAGTCGGTCACAACTAGACCTAATGGTCAGGGGTCCCTTTACCTTTTTAATCATTCTAATTGCTCTTAACATAAAAATGAAATACCAAGTTATTCTGAGCATTAATTAGACGAATGCCACATGCTTCTATATACAGCTGTATATACACAGCTTTGGGTGAGATGGTATGCTAGTGGCACAAAGGGACTTCACCCCCACTCCACTTTTGAGGGTCCCCAAATTCTCCAGAGCAAATTTGGGGGGGGGGGTTTGCACTGAGATCTGCAGGGAGAGGGGAAGGGAAAGTCCCATTTGTGGAAGCAGAAATCCATTGTGGAAGCAGGACACTGCAATTGGGTTTCACCCTTTAGCTTCCAACATTGGCCAACACTTTTAAAACCATGGGCCCCGAAACCTTAAGGACACAATGACAGAGCAGCCATGCTTCATATAACCAATCAAGCATCAATATAATACTTTCCTTTTTATAGACTTATGAGCCCAATATAGAGGGTTAGGGTGATGTTAGTCGTACATCACAGCCAAACAATTGAAATTAATGCAGGGAAGTAAGTTAGGTCTAGTTACTAGTAGTTGAGAATCAGACATGTTTTATATAAAAATGAAATACATTACTAACTGCCAGATAAGTGGGTAAAGTACTGTAACCTTAAGGTACTAAAACAGGGCATATATAGGATATTCCTAGTGACTGCTACTCCAAAAAGATGTTTCCCACAAATTCTCAACGTGAGACGCTTTGTTCTCTTATTCCAAAGTGGTGCAAAGGTTACCAGACCTGCATGGAGAATGAAGTGGAAAGGTAATGGAAATCCAAGAGATTACTTTCTCAGATTTAAGTGCTATCCATTGTGGAGTACAACAAGACTTACATAAATGGAGAACAATTTTAGAGATTTCTTTTTCCAAAGCTGACAAAGCCTGAAAAAGTGGATTGATTTTTGGAAATGAAGTTAACAATGACCTGAGCATATGATGGTTAGTTAAACAAGCGTAATTCTTGTCTTCAAATACAGAATACAGTATTAAGGGGGAAAGCAGCAAGAGGAGGGTAGAAAAGGAGGGGGGAAGAAATCCATTCCATCAGGGAAAATCAGTACAATTGTTTTGGAACTATAGCCTTCAACTAGAAAGGAAATGCTTTCCTATCACCAGCCTTATATTTATACCAGGCATTCTAAGAAATCTTTAAGGGTATCTGAAAATGAAGAGTGGTGAGTTATTAAGTGATAAAAAAAAAGATCTTTAGATAAGAAAGAGAAAACGCTAAGAAGTTTTTCAAAGAAGAAATCATAACGAGCAAATCTCATCTGAAATATAATAAGGAAGTAGTGGGAACAAAAGAAATATAAGAGAGAGTAAAACTGAAATGTTTTTAAAAGCTAATTATCCATTTGCAGTCACTCTGAAGAGCTATTCTTAAAGCGAGTTTTTCATGTAATGTGAGTGTTAACGGTCCTTGAATGAGTTGACAAGTTTATTCCAAAACCTGGGTGAATATACATGGGGGGGGGGTTGTGCCATTGCATGGAAGAACTGCATAGTTAGAAATGGACCTATTTACAGCTATAAGGATCTACATGGAGGATATATGTGGCTGCAATTATGACATCCCATTTCCTAAGACCTGTGTTAATGAAGGCACAGCATTTCCCTGACATCAGAGAGCCAATGAGATGGAACTGCAACACATGTAAGAATCCCTTTGCCTTGCATTGTTGGGGTGATAGAAGGATGCTTCAGGTTTTTTGTTATTATAAACAGATCTTTTGGTATGCTTCATGCTCATTAAAACTTTTTGTGTGCTTCTGATGAACATTCGATTGTTCATCTTTCAAAGGGGCTTCACACAAACCCCTGCACACACAGAATAAATGTATAGAGGGGGTTGTGGGACCTCACAAACTAGGGCTGGTCACTGCCACCACGTACTGCCATTCCCCCCCCCCTACACAACAGGTGCTGGAATGACTTCAGTGCACAATACCAGTGTACAGGGATAGAGTTTCTGCAAATGAGGAGGCAACTTGGCTTAACCAGAGTTCCATACTGAGCAGAGCGGCTATGCCTGTGTTCACCCGCATGTGCACAAAACTCACCCCAGTGAATGTTGAATGCATAGGAACTGGGTGAACATGGCCCTCGCCATGCATTCTTTCCATGTGAACCACACTAGTGTTTTATTACAGTAGTATCCATCTCTATCATTGTGAGTGCGCGCATGTGGATGTTGTGCCATCATTGCATTTAAATGGTGAACCACTTTCAGCACAATATCTTTGTGAAAAATATAGTATATACATGCTAATAAACTGACTATGGGTACATGAGTTCACTGAGTGTGCAGAGGGGGGGAGTGTTAAAGTATGTATTTAATATTTGCTGTTCTCTCCTTCACTTCCTTTTTTAAATTCAAAATTAGGCATTCTTCCCCATCTTTATTCCCTCCTAGACACTAAATAAAAAAACATTTATTTATGCAATACAGTGGTACCTCGACTTACGAAGGCGATCGGTTCTGCGGCACTCTTCGTAAGTCGAAACCTTCGGATGTCGATTCGTCCATCTTGCGCATGCGCAAACCACGTTTTTGCGCATGAGCAGACCGCACACGACGCTTCTGCGCAGGTGCAAAATGCAAGCGCGGTGAAAATACTTCTGGGTTTGCCAACTTTGTAAGTTGAAACCTTCAGAATTCGAGGCATTCGGAAGTTGAGGTACCACAGTATAGACATCTGTTTTTCCCCTCTGCCTTAGTGAAAAAGATTTTTTGAGGCAGCTTACAAATAGTAAAAGAAGCAAGCATTCAGACATCAAATAAACCAAAAGCCACAGCAGGATAACTCAAGAACAAGGCACTAAAAGCTCCAGTAAGGCACTCAAGCTAGGAGTACATTAAAAGATCAGCTGGCCAAATCAAAGTGCTGAAGTACATAAAGTTTAAAATACCAACTGCAATTCTTAGCAGTTTCATTTTTCGCTAAGAATGAAAAAGCATAGAACCATTTTAAACTTGTGCTTAAAACCCATAAGAGAAACCACACAATGGCACCTACTGTGGTTGGGCGTGCTAAAGACAGGAAGTGACTGCTGAGAAGACCCAAAGGCCATTCATGCTAACTTCTGCAAGCTTGAAGAAGGGGCTTTCTAGAGGACCTCAGATCTTACTAGAGCATGTGTTATGTCAGATATCATGGTTCCAAGCCATATGGTGCTTCAAAGGTAATCCCACACTTTGAATTGTACCCAGAAATTTATAGGAAGCCAGTAAAGATCTTTTAGAATTGGTAACGTATGTCCTAGCTAATATATGCTAGTCCGTGACTTGCTGCTAAGAGGTCTTCAAAGGCAGTTAATCCTGGATGCTACTGATTCAGATAGCCATGGTCTTCCTTTCAATGGGAAGAGATAAGGTAATACATGAATGTTCCATACTAACAGCTCAGGTGAGTTGGTAAAAAGCTAATGTGATAGCTTAGAGATGGAGAACCTTTTGCCCTCTAGCTGTTGCTGGCCTACCCAGCCGCATCACAGTGGATCATGTTGGCTGAGGTGGTTGGAAGCTGGAGAACAACATCTGGAGGGCCAGGGATTCCCTATCCCTGTGGTACATTGTTAATGGATGTAATCTGTTCTGTTTATTTGCATGCTTTTCACAGAGTATGAAAGGTAGCAGGGAGACTACATTGAACTCTAGGATATGTTATTCAGCTGTTACTAGATCATTTTTTGACTACTAAAATAAAAAAAATTCCTTCAGTAGCACCTTAAAGACCAACTAAGTTTTTATTTTGGTATGAGCTTTCGTGTGCATGCACACTTCTTCAGATACACTGAAATAGGAGTCCCCAGGCGCTTATGTAGAGAAGGGGTGGGGAGGGGGTGGGGAGGGGAGGGGGTATCACACAGAAGGGTGGTGGAAATTTTTGACTACTGTTTGAGTTATGCAGACATGAATAAACAATGGTGTTACAGCTTAGTAATTAAGACTGCAAACATCAGTTATTCTTTAAAACTCATTTGTTTCCCCCTCAAAAATAAAAATGCTTGTATGGTACGTGGCATGATAAGTAACAACACTTCACAAAATCTGATAAAACTCCCGAATGGATTAACTCTGGTTTTGTTACAGAGCATATAGTCCATGCCCTATCTGTCCAGTGGGCAGGCCAGCTTTGGTTGTGCTATTAACAGCTTGATCCTATGTGCGTGAACACAGCAGCAGGTCCCACAGTGTTCAATGGGACTTACACCTGAGAAAATGAGCCTAGGATTGCACTGTAAACATTGGAGATGATGACTGTGGGGAGAACTGAAATTATATACACTACCATTTTCTTGTGCTGGTTGAAAACAAACCTATATTTAATGGCTCGTGCCACGTGAAGCAAGTGATTGAAGCTAAATACAGATTGCTACCTTCCTTTTATGATTCTCAACACTTTGCCAAGGAAGAAAATGTCAGTTCAATACCTGCACTGTGTCACTAATCACTTCCTGCAGTTTGACTTTATCTTATGATCTGCACACCTCCTGAGCTCACCCAACAGAAAATTAACCACCTTCTTACCATGTATTTTAGGATACCTGAATCACCCCTCTCTTTGTTTCACTAGGTACTGCAAATTCAATCAATTAAATGACAAAAAGTCTATTTCTCTAGCAGTACCGCTATGAAATAATTCTGTATCTTTCAGTTTTATAAAGTAGCAGTCAAGGGACCTCAGTAGGGTACAAAGGAACTGCAGTGACTCATTGAACAACTTACTTTTTACCTATATAACAGTTTCTGGGCGGGGGGCGGGGGATGACTCCAGCAAGGATAATTTCTCATTTTATGCATCCTAAGTGTATTCCACCTTTTCTCCAAGGAATTCAGGATGGGGTACAATTGGCTCTATTTCATTTTATCATCACAACAACTGTAAGTCGCAGCCACAGCCGAGAGGCTGGTTCACCAGCTACACCCATTCTAGGAGACAAACAACATGGTCATAGGAATTCATGCCTTGATCACATCCATACTGAGTTGCTGCAATGCACCCAACATTGGTCCAGAAGTTTCAAAATGTGACTATCGCGTTATTGATAGAAACTGGTTGTTTAGAGCACATTCTACCAATTTTACAGCCACTACATTGGCTCCCAATGGTTTATGGGCTCAATTAATCATGGTAGGGTTGCATTTTACAGCCCAAATGGGCATCCTGGATGCAGTCTTCTGTGAACATCCAGATCTTCCTTGGAAACCTTGCTAAGCATTTCTGCTCTATCAGAACTATGGTTCATAGCTAGTCGGGTTAGGGCGATATATTGGTTAGAAAAGTACCTACATGCTATGCATTCAAAATGTCCCATTTTCAATCCCAGGTAGGACAGGGGTAGAGAACTTTATTAGACCTCCTGGGCTAACTTCTGGGGGTCATGTGCCAGTGGGAAGCAGGGCCAGAGGAAAAGTGGGTGTAGCAATGGATATAATTTTTACCTTTGAGCAGTAGGCTCCATTGTTCATCCAGGCAAACAAAAAGCATGATCTGAGTTTGAGGATGCAGTCAGTTCAAAATACATGAGGAAGGTGCCAACCAAGGCTATGGTGGGTTGTGGCCAGGAGAGGGTGTGTGACCTTAGGGAGTCCTGGGAGATTTCCCATCCTTGAGTTAGGGCATCCCTGCTCGTCTAATTAAATCTGAACATTCTTGAAATCTGAACATTCTTGAAATGCTCGTCTAATTAAATCTGAACATTCTTGACATATGGGGAAGTTTTTGTGGTTTTTTTGTGGGCACAGAATCAATGGACAGAAAAGAAAATGAAAGCAGGTATGTGGGTTGGTCCCAGTTGCCTGCTAGTGAGATTCAAGCCTTGATGAATCTCCATTTCATTCAGTTCTCTGTGTCTCAGGCTCCTCCTAACAGTTTAACAATAGAGATAATGTATTGTAGCACGCTTCACGGCATTGGGCTAATGATAAGGTTTCACTTGGAGTTTCAAAGAAAAGTGAAGCATCAATCAGTTCTTGGGGGCTTACAGTAACTCTTTTTTTATTCAGGAAAACTCCCATTGAAGCGAAAGAAAATCCTCCTATGAATTGAGTAATAATATCACAACAGGGACCTCAAAGGGCCAACCATTGTGTCTACTAAACGAAGAGAGGGCTCTAGGCGTTCACATGGAATGCAGAGCAGACAAAGACTTCAGCATTCAAAATTTTATAGACTAAGAATCTGAATCCTTTTCCCCCCCTGTGTGAAATATTAATCATACCAAGATCCAGATCTGATAGTAACAACATTTTGCCAGGCAGGATTGCAAATGCGTTTGAAAGGCTTGGTATTGCTCCCAAAGGGGTTAGTGCTCAAACTTCTGTTGAAAGATGTGGTTTAGAACTAGGCATTAGGAGAATATTCCACCGCTGTCTCCAGGAATCCATTGATCCTTGAGATAGAATGCAAAAAAGATTACTATATCATGTACGAGTCAATATTTTAAATGAGTATCAAGCAAATCCCTCTTCAATTGCTTGGTTCCAGTTTCTGGTTTAGATACTTAGAGGCAAAGTATCAACAAGTAGGGAAGGAGATCTATGATTAGATCACCTAACTTTTTAAAAAAATAAAAAACCCCTAAGAGCAGCAACTGGGGACCACAAATTGGTTTGGGACAGCGATGGTGGGATTGGATGTATTCAGCTTTTCCTCCTCTGTTCAGAATTGCCAGGTATTGTGCTTGTCTCTTTCACACCTAGGCTTCTAATTGCTAAGGCAGGTATTTCTATTCCTTCCTTTGAGGAGCTCAAGATGTCCTGCATGGTTATCCCTCTTCGCCATTTTATCCCTAGAACTGGGTTTCCCAAACTTGGGTCTCCAGGTGTTTGAATCTCTATTCTGGGCAAGGTCCACCCAGAAGATGGACCAGTCATTTTCCAACTTTGCCCTAGCCATTTAATGAACCCATCAATTCCATGTCTTTGGCCTGTTTTTAATCTTTTTGTATACCTCTTTGCAAAGTAATTGCCTTGCCATTTGTATTTATGAATGTCCCAGTGTTGTAATCATTCTTCAGATTCATATAAAATGATGCGAGCCTTTTTCAACATTGCTTCCCAATTTTGTAATCTGCTCAGAGTACATCTGCCATCTGCGATGTTCTCTTTGCAATTGTGTACTAAGTAATTTTATAAAATTATATGTTTTTGAATGTTATTTCATCCCACAGCAAATAGGAGGACAGCAGAAGTAAATATACAACTATTGCTATGTAGACTGGAGAAATATTTGACACAGCCTCCAGCTTTCCAGGTTAGATAAAATAGTTTTTAGTATACTTTATTTTTAAAAAAGAAAGAACACATGCTGCAGTAACTGTCTATCTCCTAACTTCCTACTTATGTTCTTAAATACTTTCCCCAGATATTTTCATATGTTCATTCTTTTCCAGGCATCCTATTTATCTGGTAACTCTTACCTCTCCTCAATTTTGTGATATTTTGGTTGGTCCATATAAAGGTATTCCCCAAATGTGAACATCTGCGTTTTTCTTATAGACCAACATGGCTTACTTTGCTTTTTATGTGTCTTGAAGCATACCAAATTTAGGTGTTCATGGTGGAATCTACAACCAGGTGAAGCTGATTTACCACCACTGAAGATGGATGTAGCATTTTATTTTTTTTATTTGTTTGCAATGCCTTTTAATAACTAAGTCATATTATACAATTGAGCTGCAATTGGCTCTCTTCTTTTTTACCTAAAGCACTATCCAAAAGTAATCACAGATTTTGCTGAACTATAGAACTGCCATGGTTCTCTTTACTTCTTCTCTCTGCCTACCCAAGAAACTGTGTTTGGGACAGATCCGCATTACAAGCCAGACTTTCTTTTCTAAGAAATGGGGAGTGGCTATTTATTTTTGTCCCAGAAGCTGAGATGTATAACCTGAGAACTGTGGCATCTGGAAGGGGCTTGTTCAACCTGCATTCTCCATTGTGGAGCTGGATTTACAAGCTGACTTAACGGCTAGAACAGGCATCCCCAAACTTCGGCCCTCCAGATGTTTTAGACTACAATTCCCATCATCCCTGACCACTGGTCCTGTTAACTAGGGATCATAGAAGTTGTAGGCCAAAACATCTGGAGGGCCACAGTTTGGAGATGCCTGGGCTAGAACATCCAGCCTAATTTTGGTACTTTTCTTGTTTGGCTGGTGCCATCAACCAGCCATCAACAACTGATGCTACGCCACTAGCACAAGTAGCTTCTGTTTTCTTCTCAGATTTCTTGTAACACTTATGAATGAAATTTAGTGTGGCATGCCAGCATTTCAGTAAAAATAAAAAAAAGCCACAGTTCCCTAACACAACAGGTGTGAAAGGAGCATTGGAAAACAGGGCAGAAGCACTAGCATTATAATAAGGCAAATGAAAGCACATCTAAATGTACCATTAGTCAAAGAGTTTGAATATTGTATACCATGATGGCATGCAGTTCTGCATGAGAAATGGAAGTGGCATTAAAAAGCTCTGCCATGTCCTTCAACCATAATCCATCTCATAATCAAATTTAGGCTGTAATCCTAACATACGGGTTCATAAAATTTTAGTCATGCTCAGGTTCGGCGGGGGGGGGGGGAGGAACCTAAGAGTGCAATCTTCTACATATCTACTCAGAAGTAAATTCAATTGAGGTAAGGTAGAAGTGCAATCTCAATTACTTACAACTAATTTGCCCCATTGCCACCCCCCCCCCAAAAGTTGAACTTAAATGCAACTAGCTTTTTTCTGGATTTGGTCTACTTTTTAGAAAACTGGTGTGTTGAGCTCAGTGGGACTGACTTCCACTCTTCAAAGTGTTTAAAAACTATACAGTATCTCTCTTGAAAATTGTGATCCCTACACTGTGCCAAAAAAGATAGCATTTTTAAAATCTGAACTGGAGGCAACTTAAATAATGACAAATGCATATGCACATGCCACAGGCAGATTAGATGAAATGCCTTATGTTCTTCAAACGGGGGAATGGTCACAAATTATTCAAAATGCCATTCTTTATTCATGTCCTTTGCATCAGGTTCAAAACACAGCTAAGCTGAATATTGACACTACTTTTGGTTTGTATCTATCTAAATCTGGCAGGCTCTGGACGTGAGGACTTCTCTGATTTCATGAGTTTTGCAAGTGAACTCCTCAGTGGCATTCACTGAACAAAGAAACAAAAAGGCCTGGATAAACAAACCAGATTTCTTCAAACAAGGCCTAAATTAAACAAACCAGTGCCTGCTATGGTAGAAAGCCATTTGTTGCATTCATCTATGGTGACTAGAACTAAAATTCAGCTGAGTCACACTTTCTCAGAAAAGTGTTTTCCAGCAAATTTTACAATCTGTGACCTAGTTGTGTTGTTATATGTATTCTTCTGGTTGTTGCCTGTGGGGATTTTTTTTTCAACCTAGGCCCCAGCTACACCATACATTTAGAGAATATTTTGTGATATGACCTCCCTCTTTTCATGATCCACAAGTTTCAGGGACCAGTGGGACCAATTTAAATATTTATTGATTAATATCATTAAAATATTATTGAAGGGTTTGGCTCCTAATCTTTCTAGTCCTACCTTCTTAGTCCATTGCTTCATTCACCCACCAACAAAGAGTTTTATTTAATATTAAATGAACTCAAATTTCTCAGCAAATAATTCCTCCTCCCTCTCCTTACTTCATCGGCAAATGCCTCTTTCCCATTTCACCACCCCAAATAGTGTGGGGAATTTTGAGGCGCCAATTTCGCTGAGTCCTGGTTAGCCTTTGTCAATTTAACCATAGGCTGATTTCCAGGATTGTTGTGAGAATAACTGAGTTGTGACTATCACTGTACATTTTGTATACCGGCAACTGAATTATGAAACCCAGGGCCATTATAATTCAATCATCACATGCCAAAGGGTTTTTCACCAGAAGACAAATGGAGATAAGCAGGGCTCAAAATGTTGCTACAAAGTGTTGCTCCGTAGACCAAGCATGAAGCTAGAAATATATTTCACAGTTTGAGGCTGCAATGCTCGGCCACTTACCTGAGAGTAAGTCCCTCTAAACTCAGTGGTACCTAATTCTGAAGACACGTGGACAGGATTGCACTGGGAGAAATGGAGAGAAAACTGGGGGTGGGGGGATGTAGTAGTAGGACACTACCACTACTGACTTCCTAGCAGCTGCTGCTTCAGACAGTTGCTTCACTTTGCCTAACACTAGGGCCAGCCCTGGATCCCACGCACACCCAGTTTTGCATACCAAACTCAAGGGGAGTTCTGAGCTTAGGATTGCACTGTTAGTCTTAGCTACAGCTGAAAATGTCTATCCTTTAAAAGCCTTTGTCACAACCTTTTCCCTGTATTGCTGCTTTACATCCAATCAGTAACCCAGATGTATTGTTAAATAAAGCTTCAATAACCAACCATAATAATGCATTCAAAATCTCAGTGTGTGCCCCCCGCTTAAAGATGAAATCTTAATGAATATTTGCAGCAGAAGTTCAAAGCTCTATCTACTTCTGTTAATCGGGTCCTCCCTTAAAGAGGGCACATGTTGCGGTGAGGTCAAGGCAGACCTCCAGATGCGGCTGGAATTCCTGAGGGAGTTCAATGGAGTATCCTTGTGGCAGGATACTATGAACCTGCAATTTGATTTTCAGGTCCATTCGGACTCTGCTGGCTCATTGGGTTTTGTACTCTATTTCCGTGGCCATTGGTGCGCTCAGAGGTGGCCCGAGCACTGGCAGGATACAGACATTACCAGTGATTTAACCTTTCTTGAGTTTTCCCCATTGAAGTGGCAGTGCACATCTGGACCACAGAGTTCAAGGACCGTCCGGTCTGTTTCTGGTCCAATAACCAGGTGGTGGTGAGCATTGTGGCAAAACAGTCATTCCGCTCCAGTAGAGTCTATGCCTTGTTTGTGCTGCGGTGCATCAAATTTAATATTGTGTTTTCCGCCCATTTTATTCCTGGTGCTAATAACGATATCGCTGATGCCCTATCTTGTTTTCAGATGGAGTGCTGAAGATCCCTGGCTCCAGGTGCCCAGCAGCTTCAGGAATATTTCCCGGCCCAACTTTGGAACCTTGGCAGCAACTAGTTTTGCAGAGAGTTGTTGTTGTTGTTGTTTAGTCATTTAGTCGTGTCCGACTCTTCGTGACCCCATGGACCATAGCACGCCAGGCACTCCTGTCTTCCACTGCCTCCTGCAGTTTGGTCAAACTCATGTTCGTAGCTTCGAGAACACTGTCCAACCATCTCATCCTCTGTCGTCCCCTTCTCCTAGTGCCCTCAATCTTTCCCAACATCAGGGTCTTTTCCAGGGAGTCTTCTCTTCTCATGAGGTGGCCAAAGTATTGGAGCCTTAGCTTCAGGATCTGTCCTTCCAGTAGTAGCATCTATTTCTCCTTCTACTTTGAGGTCTTATAAGAAGGCCTGGATGGACTTTTTAGCTTTCAGAGCACAGCTCATGACCAGCCTTAGCACAGAGTCACCATCTACACAGCAGGTGTTGCCGTATTTGGCTCACCTGCATTTTATGGGTCGTGCAGTGAAGTCCATCCAAATTCAGTCATCTGCCACCTCATTCTTATGTAAATCCCTTTATTCCAGAGACCCTTGTGCAATGTGGTGCGCAAGGCTCTTGAGGGCTGGGCCAGATTGCAGCCATCTAGGGCACCAGGTAGGAGGCCGGTCACATTTGACATTCTGTGCACTATGTGCAGCAAGCTGAGACTAATCTGCTGGTCTTCTTATGAGGCAAAACTCTTTTCAGCAGCATTTTCAATTACATTTTTTGGTGCACTGCGTGTGAGTGAAGTGGTGCTGGAGTCAGCATGAGGAAGGGCTCCCAGGGATTTGCTTTTGCAGGACGTTCAGCTGTCTGATGCTGAGCTGGTGCTCATTATTTGCAATTCAAAAACTGACCAGTTGGGCAGAGGCGCCTTGATGAGGTTGCCTGCCACTGGTAAGCCCGGCCCTTGTCCAGTTAAGGATGCCAAAAAATATTTGTCACTTTGCCTGCCTGGGGATGGTCCCTTTTTGGTTCATGAGGATGGGTCCTTGTTAAGGAGGCATCAATTTGCTGCAGTGATGCGTAAGGCAATCGCAGTACGTGGCCTGTCGGCCAGTGAGTTTGCACCTCATTCCTTCCGTATTGGAGCAGCTACCACTGCTGCGCACTGGGGCCTGTCTGTTGACAGGATTAAGGATCTGGGCCGCTGGAAATCTGAAGCATACAAGGGTTATGTTCGGAAGCGGCGTTGAGGTGCAGTTGCTAATGTTGTTTTGTTCATTCCTAGGTCCACTCACCTTGCATGTCTGGATAGTCAGGCACAGCATTGTCCACTGGGCCGGCAAGAGGGTGGCGGAGTCTGGATTTGGATGCAGGCTTGGGCTCCCCGACCATGTGTGCATCTCCTGGGTGTCCAGACGAGGAATGCGTTGGGAGGAGCTTCTCCCAACGGTGTGGGTGAAGGTGTCTGCGGAAGGCACACCTGCGTTGATGGTGGTACAGCTGTGCAAGAACGACCTGCTGGAAGCTCCCGGCTTAGGCCTGCTGACCCACATGCAGGAGGACTTGGAGGAGTTGAAAGCAGCTCTTCATGGACTCAAAATTTTCTGGTCGCAACTGCTGCAGCGATGGGAATTTAGAGGAAGTCGTTGCCCAGCTGCCACATGGAGAGGGCCAGGAGGCACGTCCAGAGTGCAGTGGCCAAGATGGTTCTGGCTTTGGGTGGGATGGTGATCCATCACCTGGGCATTACATTTCGCAATGCGTCCCTTTACAGGCTTGATGGGGTTCATCTGTCTGTAATTGGGAATGATTTGTGGTTGACTTCTGTGCCAGCAGGATTAAGGGATTGGTTACAGGTGTGAGTGGTTGGCGGCGAGCGTGGGCACGTGTGGCAGATAGGCTCTGGTTCAGGTGATAGGGATGGGGGAACGCTCTCGCCATCCCTATGCAAAGGGTATTTCGTTAAAGGAATCCAGGGACTCAATGGTTTGGTCAACCCTGTGAGGGGGCTGTGCCCGTGCCTGAGTCCAGGGGGACATCTGGGTGGTGGACATAGCCTGTTCCCGGCTTTCCGCCTATCCGAGTGTTCACCCTTGGCTGACCTATGCTGGTGCCCTGGGTCAGCGCTACCTGCAAGGGTGCAAGGAGCTAGTCGAACCAGAGCCTATGCAACCACTCCCTTGCTGTAATCAATAAAGTTGATTTGAGTCTTGTCTGAATTTATTTAAGGGGGAGGTTTAAAGATCTGAACACGCAACACCTCTTTCCTCTATAAAAGGTTTTTTGTTCCTTGGCGCTGAAAATGTGGAACAATCATTTAGGTTGCAATAAATTATTGTTTATAAAAACAAAATCTCGTTATTGTTTCCCCTGATAGTGTAGCTTCGGTTTGACTAAAAACATCTTCCTTTGAAGTGCCTATCACAACCTTTATTGCATTGCTGAGTCTTATTGGATTCATAGTCATTTGGATGAGAGAGGAGAGAGGGATGAAACAAAAAAAAAAATGAATTTAGCATTCCGATAAGAAGTGAACTGGAAAGGCTATTTCTTCACACAGTTGCACCACTTATTCTATTTGTTGTGACAACTTAAATTTCTCTGGAATACATTCAGATGGCAGTGGAATGTGAACCTACTTTATTACACATGACAGGAAAACATCATCGAGAACAAATGATTTGAAGAGCCTTTTTGCCCTGATCTGTTGTCCCTTTCATTTACATTCTTTCTGAAGAATGCCTTTGTGGCTGACTCAGAGTGGAAAGTAACATCAACATTAGATGCAGCATTGGGGGGGGGGGGCACACCTATAAGGCCTATAAGGAGTACAGGGCCTCAGGGGTGGCCAGAGCAACTGTGGGTCCTGAGAACCATGGTCCCACCCCACCCCGAAGGATACATGGGGAAGAATGCTGGCCATGAAGGTCATGCCAGAATGCAAAATTCCACGTGGATTCTGAAAGGAAGATGGACAAGCAGCTGAAAATCTGCTACTCTCCAGCTTCTCCATCAGGGACAGATGCTAATATGTGACCCTCCAGTAGTTGTGCAACTCCAATTCTCAACATCCCTGACCATTTGCCATGCTGTTCAAGGTTGGAGTCCTACAACAACTGGAAGACCACTGGCTAGACCCGTCCCCCCCCCCCCCGCCCATTCTGGATCATCCCTGCTTTATCATCATCATTTTATTATTTATATGCTGCCCAGCTGACTCGGTTGTCCCAGCCACTCTGGTTGACTTCAACAAAACATTAAAGCACAAAAAACTTAAACATTAAAAACCTCCCTGTACAAGGCTGCCTTCAGATATCTTCTAAAAGTCAAATAGGTGTCCATTTCCTTGACATCTGATAGGAGGGCTTTCCATGGGGTGGGCACCACTACTGAGAAGGCTCTCTGCTGGGTTCCTTGCAACTACACTTCTTGCATTGAGGGAACCACCAGGAGACCCTCAGAGCTGGATCTCAGTGATGGGGCTGAACGCTGCGGGTGGAGGTGCTCCTTCAGGTATACAAAGCTGAAGCCATTTAGGGCTTTAAAGGTCACCAGCAACACTTTGAATTGCACTCGGGAACATACTGGGAGCCAATGCAGAACTTTTAAGACCGGTGTTATATGGTCCTGGCGGCCACTCCCAGTCACCAGTCTGGCAGCCAGAATGTAGTTTCCGAGTCACCTTCAAAGGTAGCTCATTTCATAGCACATTTCAGAGGTATCTAAGGAGGAAATGAATCACTGGCTAAGTTTATAAAAAGCATTTTTAATTGGGGGGGATTATTCTTGAGGATGATAGGTTTTTCCCCAGTCTCAATTACCAAGCTGTAACCCAGGTGGCGCTGTGGTTAAATCACTGAGTCTAGGGCTTGCTGATCAGAAGGTCGGCGGTTCGAATCCCTGTGATGGGGTGAGCTCCCGTTGCTTGGTCCCAGCTCCTGCCAACCTAGCAGTTCGAAAGCACGTCAAAATGCAAGTAGATAAATAGGGACCGCTACAGCGGGAAGGTAAACGGTGTTTCCATGTGCTGCTCTGGTTTGCCAGAAGCAGCTTTGTCATGCTGGCCACATGACCTGGAAGCTATACGCCGGCTCCCTCGGCCAATAATGCGAGATGAGCGCGCAACCCCAGAGTCGGTCACGACTGGACCTAATGGTCAGGGGTCCCTTTACCTTTACCTTTACCTAACCCCATAGTTAATTCACCTCTGCATAACTTTTAAAGTTGCAGTAAGATAGGATCTAGGAACAGCTGAATAATATATCCCAAAGTTCAGTGTAGTCTTCCTGACCCCCTTCATATTCAATTGAAATCCTGGACATGAACAGAGCAGAATATATCCGTTAACAGCCTAGCACCGTGATAGGGAATCTGTGACCCTCCAGATATTTTTTCTGCTCCAGCTTCCATCAGGGTTAGTGGGAGTTCTAGTCCCTCAGCAACTCTGACGGGTCAGGGTTTCCTCACCCTTGATCTAGACTACAACACCAAAACAGTGAAACTCCCTAGTCTTGGAAGTCGTTCCTGCATTGCAGGGGATTGGAATAGATGACCTTTGGACTCCCTTCCAACTCTACAATTCTATGATTTCATTCATTCTCATAGCTTGCTTGCCTCCCCCTCTCCATTTTTTTCTTTTCCTTTAGATTGTAAGCCTGTGGGGTCTTATTATTTATTTATTTATTTTTCTTTATGTTAAAAAACTTTTTTTAACAAAAAACAACCCAACTGATGTTATGAAAGCTGCCCTGGGAGTATTTTCAGCTGAAGGGCAGAGTTAAAAAAAGAAAGAAAATGCTTTAAAGAAAGGAGTGGAAGGACACATGCAGCTATCGTGCATGCCTAGGGCATCACGTGAAAAACTTAAGAGAGCTGCAACATTAAATTTTGGTATCACACACACACACACACACACAATTCCAAGCAGGGGGGAATCCTTATGAATGAAACAGCAAACTTTGCCACAACTTGATACAGATTTCATAGAGGGCCTTCTCGGTAGTGGCACCCGCCCTGTGGAACGCCCTCCAATCAGATG
Organism: Zootoca vivipara; assembly: GCF_965207765.1. NCBI lineage: Eukaryota > Metazoa > Chordata > Lepidosauria > Squamata > Lacertidae > Zootoca > Zootoca vivipara. Next base: position 78,904,526 of record NC_142586.1, read on the forward strand.
TCAAAGAGAAAAACAGCTACCAGATTTTTAGAAGACATCTGAAGTCAGCCCTGTTTAGGGAGGCTTTTAATGTTTAATAAATTGTTGTATTTTATTTTTCTGTTGGAAGCTGCTGAGAGTGGTTGGGGAAACCCAGCCAGATGGGCGGGGTATGAATACTTATTATTATTATTATTATTATTATTATTATTATTATTATTATTATTATTTCATCACCGAGGAGAAAATAACAACCTTAAGAGCTGGATCAATATACCAGAGGCTCCAAACATGGTGAAATATTAGTGCTACACCTTGTCATCATGCCTTTAAAGGAAAACGACAACCGGTAGTGATTTCACTGTATCAAAAGGGCCATGGGAATATATCTCAAAGTTTAGAATTAGAATGGAATATCATGTACCATGTTTCCTATAAAACTAATGAGAGAGATGTGTGCAAAGTTAGCAAAGGGGAGGGGAAAACAATGTTTTTTTAATCACTTTATCAAATAACCATTGGTTTTTTATTTGCTGCATTTCCATATAAATCTGCTATACTTGGATTCCTAAGGGGGAACTCATAATACTTGATAAAACCAATGTACTTTCTCGTTTGTCTTGCTCTTATAGTTTGAAGCTTACATTTGCAATTCCCCTTTTTAATGTGCGCATTTCAACACAACTTTTTTTTAAAAAAAAGGAGTGTAAAATGAAGCTGTGTTTCTCATCTCATCCACTTCACAGGGCGCACTGATTGTTGTGCCAGGGTGACATTTTTTAATTGACATGTGCTGTGCATCTGGCTGACTCATATTATAATTTCCTTCCCATTATGTTAGATGTGGGCTGCTCTTTTCCGAAGTGACATCTGCCAGAATATCCTCTTCCTAATCTTTCTGCTCTGGTGAGATTTCTTTCAAATAATAGATCGTCATGCAGAGGATGCATACGGCGAATCTGTCTGATTTCAGATCATTTCCCATTGGCTAGATTCTAGTTCTAGTTTCTGAAACCCAAATCACACAGGTCAGTAATTTCCAAGTGCAACTGCAAGATCTCAGGTACACGCGTGGTGCTTATAACAGGGGTATGTAAACTATGCTCATGCTCATGGTAGAATGTGTGAGCACTTCACACAAACAGGACTAATGCTGTACCGCCTATCATTTCCTCTGCCATAGCCCAGTGAATCTACACTAGAAATTCTCAGTCTGAGAATGCCTGCATGCAATCTTAGGACTTATGGTTGAACGTTGCAAATACAGGCAACATGACAGAGGAGCAAGGCTCCCCGAAGGTTCTAGCTCCCTTGATCAATATCAAGTTAGAACTTTCTTTACAACTATGGCTCTTTTCCCAAAAGATTTCACTAATAGAAACACTGGAAATAGCCTTTCCACCCTTGTCCCCATCCATCTGTTCATTTCTTTCCAGCTGCTCCTGTTCTACCAAAAGAAGCCTCTTTCGGTGGCTTCTGTTAATAGTTAATAAGAACAATGATTTAACTCGCTGATTACTCTCCTCTGGCTTTTAAATGCCTGCACTGTGTTCAGAGTCAGAATAATAATTTTGAAGATGAGTATATCAGAGAGGATAGTAAAATCACAATTTGATGCAAATTGAGGTTCTGAGATTTGTATAGGTTCCAGCACTAAAGAGTAATGGTTCTTATGAGGAAATGTAATGTACACTTACACCATCTTTCATTAACAATGGGTGCTTTTATGCAGATGTTATTGCTACAGGCAGAAGGACAAGGTGGAAGAAAGCTGCTATGCTGGAGAAAGATGCTTAAAACTACATAAAGTCTGAGATGTTTCACAATGTGCTTTCAGACTTATGTAAGCTTCTCATTATCTCAAAACAACCTATTTCCCCCTCTCTACCCTTTCTCTCATTACCTAAGAGTCAACGTTCAGAAGATCTGAAGTTCTGAACATTGACTTCAGAATTAGTTACACATATTTTTAATATCTGTAACGTATGATTCAGCATACAGTGGTACCTCGGTTTACAACCACAATTGGTTCTGGAAGTCTGTTCATAAACTGAAGCGTTCATAAACTGAAGCGAACTTTCCCATTGAAAGTAATGGAAAGTGGATTAATCCGTTCCAGACGATGATAAACACCCCCTAAAGCAGCAATTTAACACGAATTTTACTGTCTACCAAGACCATTGATACATAAAACGAAGGCATTAATTAATGTACTGTACTACAAAATAATTAAGACAAAATAAAAATGTGATTATTTTTTTCTTACCTGAGCTGATGATAGTCATTGTTTGGATGGGGGCTCAGGGTCCTCTTCGCTCCTGTGAGAAGCCGGCGGGAAGCACGGGAGAGAGGCCCTGTCCGGCGCCACCGTGCAGGCAGGGACCACCGAGCAGCTTTTTTAAAAAAGGAGGGAGGTGAGGGGGTGGGGGGCATCAGAGCGCTTCCGCGACTGGGCTGCAGCCATGGAAGCACTCCGATGCCTTCGCCAAGGCCGGGCCTTCGTTCCGGGCCTCTGTGAAGGCATCAGAGTGCTTCCGTAAAGCGCTCTGATGCTCCCCACCCCTCCCCTCCCTCCTTAAAAAACCCAGCTGCTCAGCGGTCCCTGCCTGCGCGAGCCTCACAAGGAGGGAGGGGAGGGGTGGGGGGCATCGGAGCACTTCCGTGGCTGCAGCCCAGTCGCGGAAGAGCTCCGGTGCCTTCGCGGAGGCCTCCGTAGGTCGCGGAAACCTCGGGTTACCTACTTCCGAGTTTCGGTTGTTCGTAAACCGAAGGTTCGTAACCTGAGGTGTTCGTAACCCGAGGTTCCACTGTATTAGACATAACCATAGGAAGTTTAGTTACAGGTAGGTAGCCGTGTTGGTCTGCCATAGTAGAATCAAAATAAAAAAAATTCCTTCCAGTAGCACCTTAGAGACCAACTAAGTTTGTCATTAGTATGAGCTTTTGTGTGCATGCACACTTCTTCAGTTTAAACATACTCTGCTCCTAGGGTGCCTCCCAGATGTTGTAGGCCTCCAACTGCCATCATCTCCACCCAGCATAGCTGTTGGTGCAGGTTGGTGGGAACTGTAGTTTAAGAATATCCGGAGGGCACCTCATTAGCTACCCCTGCTCTCCCCAATTTTTAGTGAGAACAAAACCTGCCATTGAGCTGGCACACGACTCCAGTGACACTGGGATAGCTGACACACACTTGGGCGTCGATTTTTATTCAAAGTGTTTAGTAAATGAAATAAGTAAAACTGAAATACGCGGATCTCTTTACAATTTAAGCTTTTGGCAATTTGCACCCACTTATGATGCCCTCCAAATATCATCTACTTAGGCCCACCCTTCACAGCACATTCTTCTCAAGCTACAAGCCACAAAAAACATTGATTGAAGCTTAAAAGGGATTTCCAAATATAATTACTTATCACAGCAGCAAATATTTACAAGTTTCAAGTGCAATCGTAGTTCATGCAAGCTCTCACAAAAAATCTGAAGTGCACTCTTACATGAGAAGGAGAGCTAGGAAGAAGCAGAAGGGAGAGAAAACCAGGGAGGCTTTTAATATATATATGTATTATGTATCAGCTTTCGCTGGAAACTAGACGAGTGAAGTCCATGCCATTATCCGAGGAGATAGAATGTGTTTGGCAGAGTGTAACTGAGAGCCAGAGACATCACTGGGCAGGTTCTCTGTAAGTGACAACCAAGCAAAGTACCAGTACTGCAGATGCAGTATTTTGTTTTTCCACATAGGGATGATGAATAGCAACTATATAATTATATAGAAGAAAGTAAAGGGGTGCACTCAGGACACTTGGGTCTTCATACTCCAGCTTGAGACTTGTTTCTTGGTCATGATGATCATAGATAGTAGAGAATGGACGTTGAATTGATCACGTGCAATTTCTCAGCGAGCTAACCTTTTTTGCCCAATACCAAGATGTGTGCCTTTTCTTCATTTGCACAGAATCATGGTCGACATGCAAGCCCTATTCACAAGGTGTCCATGTATAACAATGTCATGTTTCAGCCCCAATAACACAAGGACCACGCAGAGGCACCCGGAGCAGCACCTGTGGGGGTGCACCCGGGGGCGGGGCGCCGCCACGCAGCATGCATGTGTGGCATCACCACGCACGACGCATGTGCACTACGCACACACGTGCTACGCAGCAGTGGCGCCGGCAAACCACTCCAGCGCCACACGGGGATGGCGCCGGGACCCTCCGCCTGTGGCTGCAGCCGCAAGCAAAGGATCCCGGCACCGTCTGCACGGCACTGAAGTGGCGCCGCTCAGCTTGGGAGTCGTGGGGGGGGCGCCGAGTGTCACCCCCCTTCCAGGGTGGCACCCGGGGCTGGACCGCCCCCATCGCACCCCTTGCTACACCAGTGGGACCACGGGTCCTGCCTGCACATATCACTGCTTTGCACATGGATGTCTACAAATGAATGCCTATGCATGCTCAGTTTTAGGCATGAAGGCATTCCACATATGTGGAGTGTCTCCCTGTGTTGAGCTAAAAGTGATTTAGCAGTCCAGTACTATTTTTGTAGAAAAAGAGGTGCCAGAACTCACCATGAACACCTCCCTTGTTCTCTTGTAACAGCTATGATGCCTACCTGAGAGGTGCTGGAAGTGAGTTTCAGTTCCTGTTGATAAAAAAGCCCTGCTTAGCATCCATTCACACCCAGTGTCAAAGAGGTGGGCTCAGTAGTGTGTTGACTTCTGAGGAGGGGCTAGTGACGGCCCCTCATTCTTCCTTATCCAAATTTTCAATCAATGCATGGATAATTCGAGGACAAGGCTGTTACTGAATTTTCCTGCATGAAGTGTTTGTCTTATTTTCAAAAAGTCCCTTTCTTGAGGTTTCCTTGAATCAGACAAAGAAGTATTTTTCCAATAGCAGAACAAAATCCAGACAAAGAATATTTCTGTCAATTAGGGCATCATTTCCAGAGCATCGGTGATCATCGAGACACCCTAACGACCTAACCCTTCAATAATACCTGCTGGTTCCAAAAAGCACAAAAACGCAAGGCGTTCTGTTAAAAGCAAGGTGTTTCTATCCTGAAAAGGACGACATCCCTCTGACTGTTAGCATTCCTTTCTTAAGGCTTCGCCATCTATCATTCATTGCTGCATGGTGCAAGTGTTCAGCTCCCAAGCTGTGATCTTTCTAAGAGGAGGGAAGGAAGAGAATTTAGTTCATGCACGCTAAGGCATTTCCAGAAACACAGACCTCTTTCCCAGAGCAGCAAAGGCATTACAACGAAAACGCAGCAAGAAGCATATGCCTTTGGCTTCCCATTGTAAATGATAATGTTTTCAAAGGTTAAGAACATGTCAAACCATACAGGATTCTTTGCTAAACTGAAGCGGCTATTCCTCCATTTTGTCTTGTCCCCCTACCGCTTTCCAAAGCTACAATTAGTGTGCCTGAAGTGAAGGCACACAAATCCCACTTTTATACTGGTAGATAAAAGTATTTCCTGTTGTAAAACACAGCATGCCTGCTTTGATCTTGGTAGATGAAGAGATGGAACATGAAAGAGGGAGCACTTAGCTCTTATCCAGAAATCCCCCCCCCCAAAAAAAAAGCTGAGAAAGGGAAAGGAATATGGGCCTAGCTCGAATATGGGCAACGTTGGCCATATTTTTTTTTTAGTGTCCTCATGCGACTTTTGTTTTCCAGGCTGGAAAGCCACCACTGCTATAAGAGAGCTTTGCCACAAAAGGATCTGACTTGCCTAATCCTGTTCCCGAAATCAAAGAGATGCTTCTGGTGAATGGAAGATGTTCCTCGCGACATTCCCTACTGTGACACTACCTTGTAATATGTCTTGCGAGCTGCATTCACAGCAGTTTCTCCTACTCCTTACACACTTTTAGCGATGTCTTTCCACAATAACTCCTACTAAAAGCAGCAAACTGCACCCTGTGCAAAGCACCCCGTAGTGTGATGACTGAATTTAAAGGCTGAGAATCAGAGGTTCGCGTTTTGAGCAGGTATGATTCAAGGTAATGAAGACATTCACACACAGGAGATTATAAGTGTGGCTATGAAGACTGGTTCCCTGAAGCCTCATGATCTTTTCCACAAGAGGCCTACAACTCTTGAGCCTGTTAATGTCGAATCTTCCTTTTCCCTGGAATAGCAACATCATGATTAAAAATAGACTGAAAGGAGCTTTTGTCTGGCGACCCTCTGAAGAGTTTGTGTTTCGCTGAAGAAGCTTCAGACTTTTATTACATCCTCTCAGCTAGGACTGGAGGTGTATGCTGTTTGTGAGTGCCCTTCATCTTGTCTTCTCAGCCAGGACTGCATGTGAGAGGCCATTGGATGCATGTGTTCAAGTACCCAGAGATTATTTACCAAGTGTAGTCACATCTTTTTCTTTTGACTGTTTAGATATGTAGCATTTCTCCCTCTCTTCCACTGCTGTTATATGTATTGCTACACAGAATTTGCATATGCATACTGGGCAGCTTGCTGATTATAGCTCATAGTTGCCAAGTCTCCCGTTTTCCCTGGGAAACCCCCGTTTTTCCAGCTGTCCCCAGCCGAAAAAATGGATTTTTTTTGTTTTTCCCCGGTTTATTCTGGCGCGGCGGCCATTTTGGAACTGGGCGGAGCATGCTCAGAAGCGACTTTTGATGCTGCTCTGCCCAGTTCCAAAATGGCTGCAGCGTGACTTCTGGTGCGGCAGCCATTTTGGAACTGGGCACAGCAGCATCAAAAGTCACTTCTGAGCATGCTCCGCCCAGTTCCAAAATGGCTGCCGCGCTACTTCCGGTATGCTACTTCTGGTCCGGCCCCTTATTTTTCAGAGAGGAACTTGGCAGTTATGTTATAGCTGTATTGATTCCACAGATATTCATTCTGCTCTGGATTGTATATATTACTTAGGAGATTTACACTTTATTTTTGCCAATGGCTAGAGTTGAGACAGCTTCTTCCTGCCTTCCTTTGCTGCTATTTTTTATTTACTTTAAAAACCCACACAAAATGGAAATGAACAGTGCAACCCTATGCATGATTACTCAGATGTAAGTCCCATTGTATTCAAAAGGCCTTACTCTCACGAAAGTGGGTGTCAGGGTTGCAAGCTGCAGTCCTCTTCCCACTTAACTGGGAGTAAGCACAACTAAACACAACAGAGCTTCCTTCATACATGCATAAGATCATGCTACCTGCACACTAGCAGAATAACAGACCCTCCAGGTGTCCCTATTTTCCAGGGACGTCCCTGGTTTAGAGATGCCGCCCTAGTTTCTGACTTGATCCGGAATGTCCCACTTTTCCTTACGATGTCCCTATTTTCACTGGAGAAATGTTGTGGAGTTATCTGACCCCTGAGCTGTTCTGTATAGGGAAGTTTTTTTAAAAATAATAATATGTTGATTGTTTTATTATAATATTTTTATATAGGTTGGAAGCTGCCCAGAGTGGCTGGGGCAACCCAGTAAAATGTGGGGGCTATCTCAGGTGTTCAACCTTAGCTGACCTATGATAGAGCTCTGGGTCACCGCTACCTGCAAGGGTGCAGGGAACTAGTCGGACCAGAGCCTATGCAACCACTCATTTTTCTGTAATCAATAAAGTTGTGGCTTAAATTCTGCCAAAAACCAAAACTAAAATTTGAGTCAAATGTGTGTTCATTTAAGGGGGGAGGTCTCTGGGTCTGGACACGCAATAGAGAATTGAGGAATTGAGGAAAGTAATGTTCCAGATTTTTAGGGAGGGGGGCAGAGAAGGTGGTAGGAAGATTGGGATGGTTACTAGTAAGACCTGGGGTGGACTCCTGAACAAAATAACATCTGGGAACACCATATAGCACTAATGGGACTTACACCCAAATAAATGTATCTGGAATGACAGTGCCAGTATGCCCTACATCCACATTTTTTTATTTTATTTTTCCTCCTCACTAAACATATAAAAGTCTCTATATGTGTGTGAGAGACTTCAAATGTGATTATAGTGTTGCGAATTCGGTGTGATGGCAGGTTTGGCCTTACGCCTAATTCCTGAATCCAGCAAGGGTTAAACTCTAATGGCGGATTCAGTTGTTGAAATAGCTAGGCTTATTGGCGAGCTAATGGCCCTCTATGTATGTGTAAAGAAGCCATAAGGAAACCACAGTCTCCACTGTCCCTCATTCTGAAGAATACAAACCCTGGGTAATCATTTGGAACACCTGGAGTTTTACAACCCTTGGAGATTGGAGTGGCCTGCAACACTATTATACAGAATCTCATTTGCTCTAGCTTCCTCTGGCTTCCAACAGATCAGGAATACATGCAGGGGTGTAAAAGAGTTTAAAAACTCTCTCACAACTTTGCATGATACTGTAATTGTATGCTCAGAAAAAAGACCACGTTTGCTGGTGCATAAGTTAGTTGTGTGGTGTGGTGTGTGTTTGTGGAGGAAATATTAAAATGGTAATTAGAATGTTAACATGCCATTCTGAGGAAGATTGCGATGTGGGTTATTTCCTTATGTAGTATAAATGGGAGAGCATCCTGGCTCTCATCTTTCTTTTCATGTAATTTCTTTTTCCTGTCACCTGTAGGGCTCATTTGCTTTTAAATGACTGCTTGGAGTTTGTTGCTACAAACTTAATAAAGAATCTAAACAAAAACAAGATTCTACAAAGCCAGCTACCCAGGGGGGGGGGAAAGAGTATCCTCTTCACAGATGAGACTCTTCACCTACCTAGAGACATGTACATTAAAGGCAAGAAGGAGAAGGAGAAGGAGAAGGAGAAGGAGAAGGAGAAGGAGAAGAGGAAGAAGTCATATGAGTCTGATGGGTTCCCTCCACACATGCTTGCAGGTTGGACCTATACGGACATATGAAGCTGCCTTAAGCCATATCAGACCATTGGTCTATCTAGCTCAACATTGTCTACACTCAATGGCAGCTGAGTGTTCTACGATTGAGCTACAGTCTCTCCCCAGTTTGAGCAAAAAAGTAGCTGTCACCTTAAATCTCCTACCTACTCTGGATCATTAAATTCCTAGTCAACCTTAGCACCACCTAGGCATGCATTCATCCAATTTTTGGCAGTGTAAGGGAGAGGAAAGGTGCCACACTAGGCGCCTGCCTCCTCTTGCTGTTCCTTCTGAGCACCAGACATTATTTCAAGCCACTAGTCAAGAAGGTGGAAAAGGTTTGTATCCCAACTTGGTAGTGGATGGTGTGGTGAGGCTGAGTCACTCACCTGACCACCTTCTAGCTGAACTGCTGCTGAATAACAGGACAGGGGGGGGGGACGTGGGGAGGGGCAAGAGTGTGGTGCAGTCTGAATATGCCGATCCAGCACACCTGTGGGTGTGGGTTTGGTTGGATTTGCCCCCAATAAACCTATATATGAGGAAAACTTAGATCTTCCCACAGTTGCGGAGCATATTTTTCTGGGAACCACTGGGAGTCCTGCTCCATTCTGATGAATCAATCGGTGCTTCTCAGCAACTGATTCAGTACAATGGATCTCGCCCAGGAGAAGTTCCCAGAAATGGTGCTCACCTCTCTTGTCTCCTTCGCTTCTCCTTAATGCTTCACAATTATTTTTGACCCTGAAAGAGAATATTAAATGCCTCCTCGTCCTTAATATATGACTCAAGCTAAATGACTGCTGTGATTTGGGACCACTATGAAGCACAACCATTTACTCAACTCTGTGATATCACCGTAGTTAAATATAACCTTGCTAATTTACAGTGTTCTTGCCATACATTAATAGCTCCTGGGAGAATGAAGTCTTTAAGCTTCACCTGGCACAGCTTTCAGTACACAAATTTCTCAACCAACAATTGTTACTTACAAAATATATGGGTGTTTTGCTAATAGGTGCTTAATCTTTTCCATTGCATCAGGAGGATTCCTTCACTGGACCAGAAGTTTTCTACAGGCAAAAGGAGCCCTTTCATAGGTAGGAGGCAAGGTCTGGATCCAATCTATTATATTACATCAAATGCTTCTCTTAGTTAATAGCAGCATGTAACAACAACAACAAAAATTCAGCCCTTCATACAGCAGTTGCATTTGACTATTCTGTTGTGAATCTGGTGCAAAATTGACTGAGAAAACCCCCCAACAAAGCCGACATTTAATTACTGTGCTCTCTAGCAAACTGTCAATCCGATTTCCACCATGGTGAAATAATCAATTAATACTCAAGTGCAGAACAGTTAAAATCAGCTCATTGTTTGCACAGATGGATAAGGACGCACATTGAAAGCAAATAATTAACATTGTAATGAGCAAACAGAAAAGCCAAAATGGTGAGCAGATGGGGAACTAAAGTGATTCTGTGCACAATATTTATTTACAAATTTATTAGTCACTTTTTGGCTAAAAAAACCCACCCCTACAAAGAAGAAAAATGCATTTTAAATATCACTAAAAAGCCAATATAAAATACAACATTATAAACAATTATGCACCAGGTAAAAAACAAGACAGTACATAAAATGAACAATTGCCAGTATCAGTAAAAGCAGTGTCTTGATGTAGATGCTATACTCCTATTGATGCAGCCCAGAATTGCATTGGCTTTTTTAGCTGCTGTATCACACTATTTACTCATGTCACGTTTGTGGTTTACCAAGACTCCTAGATCCTTTTCACATGTACTGCTCTCAAGCCAGGTGTCACCCATACTGTATTTGTGCCTTTCAAAAAAAAATTTGCCCAAGTGTAGTACTTTACATTTCTTCCCTGCTAAATTTGCCCGTTTGCCCTCTGACGAAGAAATGACCAGTCCATATTTTTAATGGTAGGTTTATTGTAGCTGTGAGAGACAGAATAACACACACACACACACACACACAAAACCCAGCTACAATAAACCTACCATTAAAATTATGGACTGGTCATTTCTTTGTCAGAGGGCAAACAGGCAAATTTAGCAGGGGATCAAATACTCCCCCCCCCCCTCACTGTAGTATCAATGTCAATGTCCCTTTTGTTAGTGGAGAACTCATTGTACTGTTGCATTGTTGAAGGTCACTAGGTATGGCCACGGTTGGCTTGGGATGTGAAGCCCCGTCCTTCACAAGAGGCTCACCATTTGTAACTTCCTCTCATGTTATTGGTCACATCATCTGTTCCCCTTGCTGTATGTTGCCTGCACTCCTCAGCATCCAAAGAAGTAGAAGTCTATGAAAGCTTATGGTTGATTCATAAATTTAGTCCTACAGGTGACAGTGGATTCAGTGAATGCGCCTTTCAGTTGCCGTCAAAGTAACTCCAGGTGTCACGTTATTACGTTATGTATGTTTGTTGATTTATGGCAGATGGACCTTGAAGGCAGCCTTGGAAAGAGATAAGTGATCAAACAGCAGCCACCATAAATTTTTACTCCGTTCCATCTCGACTTGTTTTCAGCCTACATTTCTGTTCCCTAGGAAGCTTATGAAACCAGCAAAGTTACGGTTTTTTCCCCCCTTCACCTTTGTGCTGCAGGGTGAAAGCTCTAATGTCTGGGAGTGTGTGTGGAAAGATAAAGATTATATCAGCCTCCCTGCACTGATACAGTAAAAGTTATACAGCATACTTAATTTACCTCTCAGGACAGCATTATATTTTGTACAAATGAAAAGTTTACGATAGGTAAACAGTAGCCCAGGCAGGCACCAATATTTTTTGGTGACCGCAGTGTCTACTGAGAGGGGAAGACAGCATTGTTTTCTTGGCCTGTATGTCTAAATGGCATTTTCTGCTGTATGAAAACAGAGGTTATTACATCCTCTATGTGAGCATAACTTGAGTTATCATGATCTTTCTATCTAGATTTTCTTCACAAAAATACACACAAACCTTAGGCTGTTTTGATCAGACCAACAGCCTGAGGCTAAGTGTTACCATGTGTTCTTGTCTACACATAGTAATAAATAAAAATAAAAATAATTTTATTATTCATACCCCGCCCATCTGGCTGGGTTTCCCAACAGAACACTAAAAACAGAATAAAACTTCAAACATTAAAAACTTCCCTAAAAACTTCTAAAATTCAGATAGTTGTTTATTTCCTTGACATCTGGGAGAGCATTCCACAGGGCAGGTGCCACTACCAAGAAGGCCCTCTGCCTGGTTCCCTGAAACCTCACTTCTCTTCCTGTTTCTAGTGTATCTGAAGAAGTGTGCATGCAAACGAAAGCTCATACCAAAATATAAACTTAGTTGGTCTTTAAGGTGCTACTGAAGGAATTTTTTTTTTTTTTGCTTCGACTCAGACCAACACGGCTACCTACCTGTATCTCACTTCTCACAGTGAGGGAACCACCAGGAGGCCCTTGGAGCTGGACCTCAGTGTCCGGGCAGAACGATGGGGATGGAGACATTCCTTCAGGTATACTGGGCCGAGGCAGTTTAGGGCTTTGAAAGGTCAGCACCAACACTCTGAATTGTACTCGGAAACCTATACGGAAACCTATACAAACAAACACACATACACTTATGTGACACATACTGGGACCTTTAATCTATAGCAGGGGTCAGCAAGGTTTATCTTGCCTGGGCCGGATCGGTGCCGCGGAGATCCCTCCATGGGCCAGATTGCGTGCACGCATGGACGTACGTGCCTGCGTCTGCACAGATGCGATTTTCGGCGCATGCGCATACACGATTTTCGCAGTCCCTGCGCCATGCTGCACTGGTTTAGCGCAGCACGTGAGTTGGCAGCTCAGTTCGGGGGCAGCTCATGAGCCAGTCAAACAACCTCCGCGGGCTGCTTCTGGCGCATGGGCCTTAGGTTGCTGACCCCTGATCTATAGTCACAGTGTGCTGTAGCCAGGGTTAGCCCACCCATGAGGTTGGATGAAGCAGCTGCCCCACTGTCTTTGCCAGGGCCTATTTCTAGTATCACAAGGGACCCAGGTGGCGCTGCGGGTTAAACCACAGAGCCTAGGGCTTGCTGATCAGAAGGTTGGCGGTCCGAATCCCTGCAACGGGGTGAGCTCCTGTTGCTTGGTCCCAGCTCCTGCCCACCTAGCAGTTCGAAAGCATATCAAAGTACAAGTAGATAAATAGGGTCCACTCCAGCGGGAAGGTAAACGGCGTTTCCGTGCGCTGCTCTGGTTCGCCAGAAGCAGCTTTGTCATGCTGGCCACATGACCCGGAAGCTGTCTGCGGACAAACACCGGCTCCCTCAGCCTATAGAGCGAGATGAGCGCCACAACCCCAGAGTCGGACACGACTGGACCTTTTTACCTTATTTCTAGTATCATCTTATCGAAATCTTGCAAGGCCTCACTGACAAAATGAAATCCCTTTGAACTGGTATTGTTTTTATGTGTTATGTTGTTTGTCGATATTCAAAATGAATAATTTTGGGGGGGGGGAAATGGCAGGGGCAAATTGGGCAACTGGCTACACCACAAGCATTTGCTTTAAACGTAAGGGCAGATTGTTACGCGAGGGTTAACAATCTCGTGCATCTAGAATTTCCCACCCAATATCCCCCCAACCTCGTAACCCGTAGAGCATCGGCCTCCGGGAAAGGCAAACTGCATTCCTTGAAGTGCTGAGGAGTCTCTGCTCTTGCCAGTTCAAATGGATCAGGCTGACATGTTAATGATCCCTCTGGTTCGTCGGGCATGCTGATACAAGATGATAACCAGACAAGGGCAAATCTTTCCAGTCTTGCTATCTAGTAGCAGCCCTGCTGGAGGGAAATGATTAATCACTCGGGTAACAAGCTTGCCAGCCTTGACCTCAACACCGCCTGTCATCCTGCCTTGCTTCAGCAACAGTCCAGAAGTCAGAGGAAATGCATATGTACCAGTGACGTCAAATGTTTTCGTGACTCTGTCTTTCCTAATTTTTTTTTATTAATCACAGGCAATAAAGAAGGCTCTGGCTACCTTACCTGTAACCGTCTGCCCTTCTCAGCAACCATGTAGTTAATACCAGATGCCAGAACAGCTCCTAAAAATTGATGGATGGCAATAACCAACAGGATAATAAAATACATTTAAGTACCACTGAAGACACCATAATGACAGTGAAGCACTTTGTGTGCCAATACATCTGTTCTTCCTCTTCACAGAGCTTGGAGAGTGTGAACAAATTGATCTTGATAGCTGGGAAATTAATTTCCCTTCTTCTGGGTCTTTCTGTATTTAAGATTCATTTCAATAGGAAATCACTGTGATTTTTAGGAAGGAATGTTTAATTTAAGTGGGAAGGCGAAACAGAAAAGCAGATACTATTCCTGTGTTAGCGAAACAGTTTTGAGATAACAATAAAAATGTTGAAACAAAATAAAAAAAATTCCTTCCAGCAGCACCTTAAAGACCAACTAAGTTTTTATTTTGGTATGAGCTTTCGTGCGCATGCACACTTCTTCAGATAAAAATGTTGCCATCTTATGAATTGTCTCATAGGCAGCCCACATAACTAGGTGTATTTCAGATCTTCAGTCATTAGACTCATATGATGCATTTCTCGCTGAGTGGTAACAGTCCTGACTACATGTGCGAGACATCAAATCCTTTTTACGACCCACCAATATTTTTGCATATTATTATTATTAATACCCTGCCCATCTGGCTGGGTTCCCCCAGCCACTCTGGGCGGCTTTACAGTGCATTAAAAATGGCAAAACATTAGACATTAAAAATTTCCCAATACAGGGTTGCCTTCAGATATCTTCTGTTGATTTGAAGTGTATTTTGATCATCTAACTACTTGTTTTTAAACCCTGTTGATCTTAGCAGTATTATGAATATTTAATACTATTTTATGTAAACTAAGAGGTGGGTTAATTAATTATTGAACAATATCTAAAGCTTGTTAAATAAAATAAACTGTGAAGAGCTGGCCTAACCTCGCCTCTAACCACCGAGGCTGTTTGAACTCAATTATATCATGTAGAGTCTAGGCAATGTCCCACAGTTTCTACTTTTGTGAAGAGTTATTTCCCCCAAAATCCCTGGCTGATTTAAAACTTAGGCCAATTTCTTCTTAAATCTAAAGCTTACACACACACACACACACACACACACACACAAAATCTCAGACATGCCTGGAGCCTTAAAACTGCTTTTCTACTTACAGGATTTATGAGTTTTGACCCCTCCCTCCTTTCCCCCACTTAGGCCATAAAGTGATGACAGCTCAGTGACAACAGGGAGCAGATCTGCCTCCTTATTACTGACCTTAAAAAAAACCTAGCAGCAAATAATGAAGTGGCAGGATGCAACAATGCTGTACAAATCTCTGCAGGAAGGCCCTCAGTGCCGTGGGTATTAGTGCGCCAAGGTCAATTGTCAATCCCATAAAAGTCCAAGCTATATTAATATCCTCCTGCTTCCAAGCTCCTCTCAGGAGGACTCTGCACAAGCACCACTGCAGAAAAGTCCTTATTAAACTGGAGAAGGCGAAAAAATAATTATTGCCCACAATTCTTATTTTCTTGGAAATGTGTGGAGTTTTTATGTTATATATATATGCAAAGGGCTGGACTGGATGAATCCCAAGCTGGAATTAAGATTGCCGGAAGAAATATCAACAACCTCAGATATGCTGATGACATAACCTTGATGGCAGAAAGTGAGGAGGAATTAAAGAACCTTTTAATGAGGGTGAAAGAGGAGAGTGCAAAGTATGGTCTGAAGCTCAACATCAAAAAAAACCAAGATCATGGCCACTGGTCCCATCACCTCCTGGCAAATAGAAGGGGAAGAAATGGAGGCAGTGAGAGATTTTACTTTCTTGATTACTGCAGATGGTGACAGCAGTCACAAAATTAAAACATGCCTGCTTCTTGGGAGAAAAGCAATGACAAACCTAGACAGCATCTTAAAAAGCAGAGACATTACCTTGCCAACAAAGGTCCGTATAGTTAAAGCTATGGTTTTCCCAGTAGTGATGTATGGAAGTGAGAGCTGGACTATCAAGAAGGCTGATCGCCGAAGAATTGATGCTTTAGAATTATGGTGCTGGAGGAGACTCTTGAGAGTCCCATGGACTGCAAGAAGATCAAACCTATCCATTCTGAAGGAAATCAGCCCCGAGTGCTCACTGGAAGGACAGATCGTGAAGCTGAGGCTCCAATACTGTGGCCACCTCATGAGAAGAGAAGAATCCTTGGAAAAGACCCTGATGTTGGGGAAGATGGAGGGCACAAGAAGAAGGGGATGACAGAGGATGAGATGGTTGGACAGTGTTCTTGAAGCTACCAACATGAGTCTGACCAAACTGCAGGAGGCAGTGGAAGACAGGCGTGCCTGGCGTGCTCTGGTCCATGGGGTCATGAAGAGTTGGATACGACTAAACGAGCAAACAACAACAACATATAAAGTGTGACTGATAAGTAAGGCATAGGCACACAGTTGAGAGCCCCCTAGTACAGTGGCCCTGTGCCACTTTCTAATTTTAGGATTTAATTTTCTTGCTGAAGCTTATGGGAGACAATAAACCACATTTGGAAGGTTTGCCTAGCAAAGTGACTTTGAATGACTTACACCAGACATCACATTTTCTGAAAGATACATTGGAGGCTAGAGGGTTCTGCATTTGTGTAGAGAGAAAAATTCAGATGGGCAAATAGAGGATAGGTTTAATAAAAATAAGCATTAAAAGGGGGTAGGGATTTTTAGTAGACCATCAGCTAAAGATGTGGACACTCAAAGCTATACTAAATACAGTCGTACCTTGGATCCCGAACGCCTTGGTACTCAGACGTTTTGACTCCTGAACGCTTCCTGCAGCCTATCAGAAGCCGCACATTGGTTTCCGAACGTTTTGGAAGTCGAACGGATTTCCAGAACGGATTCTGTTCGACTTCCAAGGTACAACTGAATTTGGCTACATCAACAGAAGTATAGTGTCTGGGTCACAAGAAGTAAGAGTACCAATCTATTTTGTGTCCCCACCTACTACCAGATCTCACCAGGAGTACTGTGTTCAGAAGAATGTTGATAAAATGGAATGTGTCTAGAGAAGGACAACAAAACTGGAGATCAAGTCCAGAGTATCAAGTCCTATGAGAAAAGGATGAGGGAGCTGGTATCTTTAGTTTGAAGAAGAGGCAAGAGGTGATGTGATAGTCATGTTCAAGTATTTGATGGAGCACTTTTGTTTTCTGTTGCTCCAAAGTATAGGACCTGAACCAATGTGGTAATATTAGAAGAAAACTGAACATTAGGATTTTCTGTTGGTGTAAGCTGTTTTGACACTAGAACAGATTGGCTCAGAATGTGGCAGTTTGAGTTTCTCCTTGAATTAGAGGTTTTTAACCAAAGGCTTGATGGCCATCTACCAGGGATGCTGTAGGATCCCTTTTCTTTTTTGCATCAGCAGGGAGTTGGAGTAGATGATGTTTTAGGTCTTTCCAACTTTAATTCTTTCTTTTTCAAATATATGAATCACATCACATGATCTTCTTTGTCCTTTTGGTCATGCTACTTATGTGCCAAAATCAGCCCCATTCTCCTACACCAGCGTGGTGTAGTGGTTAAGAGCGGTAGACTCGTAATCTGGGGAACCGGGTTCACGTCTCTGCTCCTCCACATGCAGCTGCTGGGTGACCTTGGGCTAGTCACACTTCTTTGAAGTCTCTCAGCCCCACTCACCTCACAGAGTGTTTGTTGTGGGGGAGGAGGGGAAAGGAGAATGTTAGCTGCTTTGAGACTCCTTCGGGTAGTGATAAAGCGGGATATCAAATCCAAACTCCTCCCCCTCCTCCCCCTCCTCCCCCTCCTCCTCCTCCTCCTGAGCTACTCTTTAACATCATTCATGGTGGAATGTGTTGGAGGGGAACAACTTTAATGTTCTGATTTAAGGTTACCATCAGATTGGACTGAGATTTCCATCATGGGAATAGGGCACAGCCTTGTTGTTGTTTTGAAGGAGATGAAGGCATAACATGAACAGTGGTTATTCTGCAGAAGTATCAGTTTTGTCTGGAACCTATCTAGCTTAGTGCACAAACCATTGTACTAGACATTTGAAGCATATAGAAGTTGGGTAGCAGGTTTCACATTAAAGACTCTTATGACTGGTGGAACACAAGTTTGCTCATCTCCACCTTGTGACAGGTAGTCTGCCAGTGGCAATTCTAGGACTTCATGTAGTAAAACAACAGCCTTAACTACTGGAAGCATTTGAGCTGCTCTAGATTTTTTTTTATAAAAAAAACCAACAACAACCCATACATATATTCATCAAAATGCCCACCAATTTTCTACCCACAATGAACATAAAGAACAGGGGCGGGGGTTCACTCAGACCTTGTGCCTATATGTTCTTTTTTTTAATTTTAACTTGAGTTCTGCACTATGAATGTGAACATTTAATGGCCTATTTATCACCACACCCCCATAAATCAAAAGACACACTTTTTTTCTTGTAGACTTTTAATTTGGCTTGGGGTTTTGTTTTGCTTGTTTATTCAACAGTAATCAAATTCTACCCTCTTGGTTTTCACTCAGTTCAACCCCATTTAATTTTTGAGCTCAAACAAGCTAATAAGGTCAGCTACATTTATCGCCCCAGATGAGTTTTTGAGTACCTGTTTGCACCTGGCAATATTTTTCCCTTAGACCTTTGTGTTGATGGCAGTTAAAGGGTTTCTTTCCAGAACCTTGGACAATATTTCATTTACATTTCAATATGTGCTTAAAAGCCACTTAAACTGTAATTTAATTTTCTGCAGAACAGAAAAGTGGACATAAAAAAAGCTAAAATATATTTAAAGCATAGTGCAGCACTTTAATTGCTAGTATTTTGTGCTCCATATAATTTTTATAAACTAGATATGCCAAAGGTGAAAGGGGGGGATGACAAATTGCCATTTCAAAGATCCATATTGAGTGGACCCCATAACTTCATTTGCTATAGTTATTTATTACGCTGTTTTTTTTTTTTACAAAAATGAATTTTCTGTATTGATGACATTTTTATCTAAAATATAGTAATCTCAAACATCTTTTCTCTTTTTCTCCCACCCCCCACCCCCCTTGCTAGTCTCCCTCCTTGCATTTTCTTTGGGTGTTTAACAGTTCCCTGGGGGCAAGACCAATTATTTATGACATACTTCTCTGTGTAAGATTTAGCTAGGAAAAAACTGTTCCTATGGAAACTGATGTTTTCAAACAGGCTTGTACCAACTTCAAAACAATAGTGCTGCATGCACAAAAGAGAATACAGCTTTTATAAGCCAGCATATTCTAATGACTTTCATAACCAAACTAAAAGCAAAAGACTGAAACGAACAAAATGAGGTCTATTTTGTGGCACAATCAAATGGCTGTTCAGTTGTCACCTGAGAAATGAACAGAGAAGTTTAGAAATCCCAGTGGTTTTTTTTAAAAATGTCCAGCCTCATGCTTCAGCAAAACTTCAAAATACAGCTTGCAAAAGGCATCAATAAAAATATGTACTTTCAAATGCAAGGTGGGATTTAAAAAGAAGAAGACAGCAGGTGTGTTAATTGCTCTTACAGAATTTTGAGCACTCTTCTGTGGAAACATCTGAAATCTGAATAACACGTCAAACAGGCAAACTCTGTGAGAATTTATGGCAGAGAGAAAACGATAGGGGAGGCCTTGTCCTCCCCTGAAGCAACTTTTCATCTCTATTATGCATCATGAAGAAGAGATCACACCAAGGACTCATAACCAACAGGCAACTTCTTCTCACAATAGACTTAGAGAGAAAATCCATGCACCGGACGTCCCGCTGACAGCTGTCAAACTGAAACCGAGAGCTGGACTCAGGCACGTTGATGGAAGGCATGAAGGTCCAGCATGCTTTGGAAAGGATGGATCAGTCTATTTCTGTTCCATGCCCATTTTGCATGTGTTAATTTGTATGTCCACACCATTCCATTCCATTTCCCCATCAATCCATGCAAAAACATTTACAGTGGTGCCTCAACTCATGGATTTTATCTGTTCCGAAGGCACCTTCGTAGGTCGAAAAATTCGTAAGTCGAAAAGCGCCATTGGAAACGCGATTTCCCATTGGAATGCATTGGAAACGGAAAAATTCGTAAGTCGAAGCAGCCCTATCTAAAAATTCGTAAGTCGAAAAGACCCTATCTAAAACCGCCACGGTTTCCATTCGGATGTCAAGGAATTCGTAAGCGTGCGGCCATTCGCCCCATTCGTAAGTCGAAAAATTCGGTTGCCAAGTCGTTCGTAAGTCGAGGTACCACTGCATTTAAATACATATTTTAAATTTATTACAAAATATGTATTTAAGTACTTGACCAATTTATTGGACATGGGATCCATTCATCCACAGTGCCTCCATCTCACCAGGGTTCAAGGTCATCTTAATTTCCACCATCCATCCCATCCAGTCATGTTATGGAGAAATAAAGCTGTCATCAGTATGCTGATGGCACCTTGCCTCCAAACTCCATATGAGCATTCCCATGGCTTCATGTCAATATAAAATAGCATTGGAGGATACCCATAGTATAACTGCCCGGTGTCTGAAAAGTACTCTCCCAGTGCTATTTTCTGGAATTGGTCCCCTAGGTAGACTCAGAACCACTGTGACTCAGTTCCCCCAACTCCCATTCCATGGAGTTGGTTCAGGAGCATACCATGGCCAATGGTGTTGAAAGAAGACACCGAGAAGCAGGAGTAAGACCACACTTTTCCTGTCCCAGTGTCTGTAAGGTAATCCATCAGGGCAACCAAGGCTGACTCAGTCCCATAAGCAGGCCTGAATCCAGATTGAAATGGATCTGAATAATTTGTGTCATCCAAGAATAAATGCAGCTACTCCACCACAACTCTCTCCATCACCTTCCTGAAGAATAGAGCTTTTTTTTTTTTTAACTATTTCCAGTGCAAGGGATTCAGGGCTGGTTTCTTAGGAAGTGGCCACGTCACTGCTTCTTTCATGGCAGCAAGTCACCCCCTCATACATTTAAGTGTTAACCATACTTCAGACCCAACTAGTCAAACTCTGCTAGATTTAAGAAGCCAAGAGGGACAGGGGTCAAGAGAAGGTGTGGCATAGCCATCAGCACCTTGTCCACAGCAGCTGCCCGTTAAGTTGAAACACATCACTGACTCTCGTATTAGGTACTTTATCTGGAACTGCAACAAATGCATAGTGCAAGTCATTTCAAAGTTGATAGACTTTATCTTCAAAGTGTGTAGCAAGCTGCTGGCCGCACAAGGTCCTCAAATGATTCGGAGGCCTCTTCCCCACAAATGTCCACTCCAGACCACCGGAAATAACTCTACTGGTTGGCTACTAGAAGATGCAATGCAAGCTGGAAAAATTGACCTTCACAGTTCACTTTGCCACATGGCAGGCACGATTATATGTGCTAACCAGTGTTCAGTCAGCCTTAGTGTGAGACTTGCACCACTTATGGTCCAGTCTTATGGTCCATGCTTGCTTCATAGCCCAAAGCTCCCTAGAATGCCATGGAATATCATTATGAAAATGGGAACACATTTTTTGGTACACTGAAATATTTCCATTCAAACACTGGTGTTTATCTTCAGCTTATTAGTGTGCCATTCTGTTTAAACAAGAATTAGGCCAGCCCAGTAACAATTTTAACTTTGTAGTTTAACTGCAAGAAAATTTATTGTAGATGTTAATTATTCTGTCACAATTTCTATGTCATTTTCAATTCCCATTGTGTATCAGAACACGAAAGGAGGAAATTAGGTGTTACGATAAAGAAGATTTGCCTTCATGGGGAGCAATTGAAAAGAAAAGAACAAACTTCTTTGATTTTCTTTTAGACAGTGCTGGCTTTCTCCAGGGGACAATACAGGTAGCTGATGAGTAAATGATGGCATAGTAAATGTCAACTGAAATTTCATGCCTTTAATCATGAGAAATTGCAGGATCTTGAACTTGTAATCATTACTGTGAATGATATTTCATTTCTTCATCTTTGGCTTTACAGAATAAATTGGTGCAGTTTTCTTAGCATTATGGTAATTCCTTTTCTTCATCGTCTGCCAAGTTCTTATGGGGTATTACATTCTCATCTTCCAGGATTCTAGAATAAAATACTGTTCCATAATTTACCTTCATTATAAAGGGAAATCAACATCCTTGATGAGAAGTTGAACATAAGTTTCCTCTCCATGGAAATTCCATCAGGTAAAGTGTAGGTGAAAACCAGTCTGTTAGCTCCTCCTGGTTTTACAACTTTTATACCATTTCTCTTGATATCAGAGATGCATATGAAATTGTCTTTCTTCTAATGTCTTCCCAGATTTTTGGATTCTGTATTATTTGGTCTTTTTTCTGTACAAGGGTGAGAAACCTGTTGCTCTCCAGATATTGCTGGACCACATCTCCTACCATCCTTGATCATTCGACTTCATTGTTCTAGACTCTGAAGTATGGACTGCTGGACTGTATTATGAGGGTGCATATGTTTACTGTTTGTTCATTTGGGGGTTATAGTAACGGTAAGGCAGTAAAAACAGCATGGCATATGTTGGCTTGGGCAAGTTTCTTCTCTGAGGGGCCCACTGAGCAGAGCTTTTGATTAGCAAGGAGGGTGGTGGGGTTCCCCCCCCCCCCGTATATCAGCAGATAGCCAGCCTGGAAGCTTTTTTTAATTCAAGGTGGAACTCAGTGAGATAAGGAAAAGCTTAGTAAACCTGGCAAACAAAGGGCTGCTACTCAAGATTCTTCCAAGATTCTGGTGAACTGAGGTACTGTTGAGTGCATGGAACCTGGATGGTGTTTTAATTTGCTTTATTTGCTCCAAAGGGTATTTCCTTTTTTTGTAACTTTAGAATTGCATTTCCCCTCTCAATAATAATAATAATAATAATAATAATAATATTTATTTATACCCTGCCCATCTGGCTGGGTTTCCCCAGCCACTCTAGGCGGCCTCAAACAGAAAATAAAACACAGTAATCTAATCTAAAAACTCCACACACACACACACACACACACACACACACACACACACCTGGTGTGGTCTCTTCTTATTTTAATACCCTTACACTTAGAACACCCTTACCCTTAGAAGCTATAATACTATGCTACCTTAAGAGGCTCCAAGGAGCCTAATTGATAAGGGGCTGCCTTGTGAAAATAATTAACCCCTTTTATGGCGGCAGCAGCTTTTTAAAGTGTGGGGGGGAGTGGGCTGAGCAGTGGGATACACCCCTCAGAAACTATTGGACCAAAGATGATTGGGAGATTGCTGTCACGAGTCCAGCAACAAATGGAGAACCACAAATTCTCATTCTCTGCTGAACAAGCACTGATTAGGAATTGTACTGAGGGAGGGATATGAGTGCAGAGATTGGTTCATTCATCTGCAGATATACATTCCATACATGCATGTCTCCAAGGCAAAATGAGTAGATTCACTCAAAATCATGAAGTGAACCAGAAACCTCCCAATCCTTAGATACTATTCTTTAGTATATAGATACTATATCTTCAAAGGAGAACTAAGACTTCCTTGATAGTAAGTACCACACTTGATATCGCTTGGTCTTTTTACCAGTGCCCATCTATGGTATCATGAGCAAAGCTGCTTTGGCCAAGAAGGTCTCAGGTGAATGTCAGACTATGTCATAGAATGTGAAGGTGGCTTCAGGGGGCCCTTTCCTTTCCTGTGTTAAGTTTTACTTGCTGGGAGCTGGGTGGTCACAGGAAGCAGTTGGTCACTGGTTGGTGTCTATTATATCTATAGGTGTGCTGGCCAGGCAGAGTCTCTGGCTGCCTGGATAAACTGCATTCTCACAGGGACTGTATCCTTGCAGAGGCTGGGAGATCATTTTCAGGTCTCTGCTAAGTTGGTGTCAGTCTGCTCCTGGAAAGCTTTCAGACAGTCTACTCTGTGCCACGATTCAGGAATTCAGAAGCAGGGCAAGAGGTTGAGAACTGAATGGAAGCAACCAAGATGTTCCAACAAGTTTCTCCACCCCTTCCCTCAGCTTTTAAAGACAGGGGGTAGTGAACTCACTCTCAAGGCGCCTCATAGCTTCTTGGAACATCAAGATTGTGCATGCATGCTCCATTGAGATGGGTGAGTCTGGTCCCATGTGCAAAGGCAGCACCTGGTGCTAGGTGACAAGACTGAGACTTCGATTCATTCGCTGCTACCTCCTATTCAATCTCCTACTGCAGCTGATCAAAGCACTCCCCAGACTCTTCTTGGCTGAGGCTACCTGCTCCTCCTCCTCCCCTTTCCAAAGGGACTGAAGTCAGGATGGAAAGGAGAAATCCTCTCTCCTCCAACCCAGATTCCCACAGCTCACCCTTCTGTTTATTCCTCCGCCATCCGAAGTACAAGTCATCAGCTCCTGCTCTGGAAGGCAAACACCTGAATATATTGCTATATGCTGATGACATGGGTGTCATGGCACTTACTCGAAGGGGTCTACACAGCATGCTGGAGGGGCTCGCAGCTTATTGTTCCCAAAACTCTCTAAAGATAAACTATGACAAAACAAAAATTGTGGTGTTTACTAGAGCTCGCCACACATTTAGATGGTCTTTAGACGAACGCATAATTGAACAGTGTCCTCTCTTTAAATATCTTGGTATCACCTTCCAAGCTACATCTAGCTGGCTTGCCCACTTCAAGGCCGCGACCCTTCTAACACGTAGGACAATCGGTGCTCTGCTCAGCTTTTTTTATTCAAGGGGAGGGCAACTGGTGATCCCGGCACTAAAAGCTTTTGTTGGTAAAGTGATTCCCCAGATGTTATATGGAGTAGAACTCTGGGGGTGGAATCAGAAGCTGCTAGAACGGCTTGAAATCTTCCAAAAATTTTATCTCAGAAGAATTCCAGGCCTCCCTCAGAGTACTCCGGCAGCTTTCCTAAGAGTGGAAGTAGGATTACCTTCTGTGTCTGCCAGGGCCCACTTAAGATTTCTGCGTTTTTTCACCAACCTCGCAGATGCCTCGAACACCTTATTGGCTAAACAAGCTTTTGTATCTTTACAACATAATACTACTTGGCGTCAAAACCTATTAGATATTCTATCCAGATACAATCTACCTGAGTTTAATACTCTCAAACTGTGGAGCCCTGATAAAGTTCGGGAATGGATCTTTGAAAAAGACGCCTTTTTGGACACCACGAAGATAAAAAATTCTGGGTTTTCCTACTGGTTTCCCCGAGTAAAAGCAGTTAAAATCTGTGCCAACTACTTGGTGGAGATCACTGATCCCACCCTTCAGAGAGCTTTTACTATGGTGCGGTTTCAAACATTGCCAACTGCATATTTGACCGGTAGATTCACAAAAACCCCAGTAGAACATCGTCTATGCCCTTGCCTTATGAAAATTAAAGAGGATCTTATACATTACCTCCTCTATTGCCCCATTTATTCGGGCTTTAGAGACGCAATGCTGCAAATTATACCCAACTCCATAATCAATCCTGAAGACAGAGTAAAATTTTTGTTGGTTGATGCAAACCCACGTATTACCCATGCGGTAGCGGTTTTTGTGATGAAAGCCATGAAAGCCAGGGAAAGATTTATAGATGACAATGTAAAGACCCCTTCATCGTCTGTTTAACTTGTTGCTTGTTTTCCTTCTCTTCGTGTTTTGTGGGATGAAGGTTTTGTTGGGATATTATGAAATGGATTTTAATATTTTTAATTATTGTTGTGTTGATATTTGTGTACAGGCATGGTCCTCACAATAAACAGATTTGATTATTGCTCCGCCATCAGAGGCTGCCATGCCCAATTCTGACAGCGCCACAGGGCTCATGACATATACACCTTAAATCTATTTTTGTACACAAGTTACAAAAATGTAACAATGGAGATTAGTTGTTATGCATGCTTTGCAATTATATTTTAGTTTAGTTTTTATTTTTAAACAGGGTACTCTATCAAAACTCTCCCCATATGGATTTGGTTGACAAGATTTGTCATAGCTCTTATGGACAATGCAGTGAGAATCAATTAATTTATTTGCAAGGTGTATTTTTCAAACAAAATCTCCAAGTAATAGTGGTTCTCTTATTAAGTGCCTCTGTGGAGCTAAACAGAGCAAAGCAATAAGATAGCTATATGTGGAGAGACGCTCCATTACCTTTATTACTTTTAACTTGCAGAATTCAGACATTTGGTCTCCCCTGACAAGAACTGTGATTCACCTGCTGGGCTGCATACTGTGTCCAAAACATGGTGTGAGAAAAACAATCAGGAAGGCTATAATTCTGACTCTGCTGAGGGTTCAGCAGAAGAGAAAGTGCAGAGAGGAAGTCAAATGATATGCCCAACTTCTAAATATTTGAGAGGATGAAAGTAGGCAAAAGAAGAGAGAATGGACAGAATTGCTAAGCCCAAAGATGAAAAGTCCAGAACAAAACTTAAAGGAGAAACACTTTGAGAACAATTTTAAAACTCATGCCAGATAATACTTTCATTAGGACCAGTGAAAATGTCACTACTTACTCCCCATCTGCACTATAAAATTAAATCAGTATCATATCATAACTTCTCCCAAAGAATCCTGGGAATAATAGTTTATTAAGGGTGCTCAGGGTTGTTTGGAGACCCCTCTTTCCCTCATAGACCCACAGACAACTCTCAGGAGCCTTAACAAACCTCAGTTCCCAGGATTATTTGGGGCATGCCATGACTATTTAAAGTGGTATGATGATGCTTTCATAGCTGCCAAGTTCTCCCTTTTTTTAAGGGAAATTCCCTTATGCTGAATAGGCTTCCTCGCGAGAAAAGGGAAAACTTGGCAGCTATGGATGCTTTAAATGTATAGTGCAGATGAGACCTTAGTAAGGAACATTTGGAGATCCCCAGAACTTTATATCAGGTTTCATGTTGGTGAGAGAGAGAGAAAGGGAAGAAGTAAAGAAGAATATGAGCCAATAGATGGATCAATGATCTAACTCAGTATAAGGAAGCTTGTTATGTTCCTGACGCCTCTTCTCCATAGTCTCTGGTATTCAGAGTCAAAAAGGATGAGTCCCCAAACTGATTCTTCAGCTATTGTTGGCTTACTTCCCTCCATGGTGAAAACTGACCATTTAATTCCCACCCTCTGCTTCCTGCCTTACTGAGAGAGCTTTTATTCATAGAAACAGCCCCTCTTACTGAACCCTGGATGAACCACATGTAAGCTTTCTGACAAAGGGATTTTGCTGGTGAATGGTCTTTAAGAGAAAATAAAACTGAAAAGTGCAATCTGCCCAGCTTTACTTCAGGCAGGTTGAGGGGATTGTGTGTGTGTGTGTGTGTGTGTGTGTGTGTGTGTGTATTCCTAATTTAATGTGATGTGCATCAAGTGAAATATGGAATATGTGCTACATGAAAGGATGGCATAATTTCTTATGGTAAAATGTGTTCTCTCATCCCAATATAGCATTTAACCTTCCTTTCAGTCATAAAAGGGAAACACACAGGTGGATTTTAATTTTATTTCTTATGGCTCTGAACCATCACATAGACTCTAAACATAACACTTACCTCACAGGGTTTGGAGCTAATTTGCTATGTGTCTCATATACAGCTGACCTGTTAACTCACGTGATTTCCACCTCAGAAATGTTTGTCATTGTGTGTCGAGGCTTCCCAGAAAATTACCTTAAATAACTCACAACTGACAACAGAATTATGGTTTGGTTTTTGGCAAATAATTTAGGGCCACAACTTTATTAAATACACAATTTTAATCCGAGTGTTGGCTTAGGCTTTTGGTTATTCACTCGTCCTTCCTAAAGAAGGACTATCCCCATCTGTCCATCCAGGACAGGACTCAATCAGCTGTCCCCTTAGGACAGGACTCACCTCATCTGCCCCACGGGGCAGGACTCACATCAGCTGTCACCATTGGACAGGACTCACCTCATCTGCCCCACGTGGCAGGACTCACTTCAGCTGTCACCATAGGACAGGACTCACCACTGTCCGCTTGGACAGTTCCTGCTCCGACTTCCGCATGGAAGTCAAGTAAACATACCTGGGAGTGAGGAGGTGGCTGCGCCCAGTCATTCCCTCCTCACCTTCACCAAGAATGTTCCTCAAGGCTCTTGCTCTTAAAATTGGGCCCACCATTCCCGCCAATGGCGGGATGGTAAGGACAAGAGTGTAAGCCCCGAGATTCCTTTAACGGAATACTTCTAAATGGAGCAAACGGAGGTGAGGGTAGGCATCCGTGTGCCACCCCCTCTACCAACCGATTAACCAACCAAAAGCCTAACCGCCAACCTAACAAGTCGTGACAATTTGCTAGCGCAGTAGGCGAAAACCAAGAGGCAAAGCCAATCAGCCAATTGGAAAAATTCCTACTGACCCCTGAATACAGGCGGCCCCGAAGGCAATAGCAATGTCGTGCTAACCTGCAATAAAGAAAGGGCGGGTGGGAGGGGTTCAAACGCCAGGCAAAAATGTGACCAGAAAATGGTGGACGCAGCTTTAAGAGGGGCCCCAACAACCAATCATATCCAATGAATTTGCATACGCACACCCCCATTACTCAGCATAAGCTGTGGCCTTACACAAACCAAACCCTAAGCTAAATTTCTTAACAGCCCTACCACAATCCGCTTTATATTATATGATATAAAGCGCTTTGTTGGTGTTTTAACCTACTTCTTTTGTTAAGTGTAATGTTTGCATTACGTTCGCATAGGGAATAACTGAGGAAATTATTGTCTGTGAGAGTAGCTTGTCTGGCGGCCTGATATTATCTTGCAGAGATAACCTAGCCCTCTTTTTCTGTCTGGTTGTCTCTCCACAGAAGGAGGAAGTCATGTGCCCAAGTGAAACACCCATCTTAGTTAAAAGCAGACATTTGGAAAACAGAATGCAAAAAAAAAAAAAAATCCAATTCAATACCGTCTATGTCTGACAGACTATCTTACCAAAATGCTGTTTTTAAAAAAGATTCCTTCTGGGGGAAATGTCATGCATCACACAAGAGTGAAGAACCACCTTGACACTTATAGACCAGCCATATCACTGTGATCATCTGGAGAAGTCTGCCCTTCCCACCATGTCCCACTGTTATACATAATTATAATAAAACTAGTGTCATTCAGCCCGTTCAGTAAACGGGCGCTAGCCGGGCGGGAACGGAGGGGAAGC
Organism: Zootoca vivipara; assembly: GCF_965207765.1. Lineage (NCBI taxonomy): Eukaryota > Metazoa > Chordata > Lepidosauria > Squamata > Lacertidae > Zootoca > Zootoca vivipara. The sequence goes on from NC_142586.1 coordinate 78,933,535, forward strand.
CCTGGGACCGTGCAGGCGTCGCCTCCGTCGAGCGCCTGAGGCCCACCGGCCCCTCCTCCGCCTCCTCCCGCTGTCCTGAGTGGCGACAGCCTCCTCCACCTCCCTTCTCCTTTTTAGAACTAAAATATCCACCTGATGAAGTTAAACAACAGATCAACAGAGCCAGACTGATACCTAGAGAGAACCTGCTGCAAGACAGACCCAAAAAAGAAAATAACAGAACACCACTAGTCATCACATACAGCTCCCAAGTTAAAACAGTACAACACATCATCAGAGATCTACAGCCTCTCCTGGACAATGACAGCTCCCTTTCTCAAGCTCTGGGAGGAAGACCTTTCATTGCCTACAGACAGCCACCCAATCTTAAACAACTCCTCACCCACAATAATACAACCACCAGACTTAACATGGACACTGGTACCAGAGCCTGCAATAAACCCAGATGCCAACTTTGCTGCCACATACACCCGGACAACATCATTACTGGCCCCAACAACATCCAACATACCATCTCAGGACTATTTAATTGCTCATCTTCTAACATTGTGTATGCCATCAAATGCCAACAGTGCCCTTCAGCTCTCTATATTGGACAAACAGGCCAAACCCTACGCCAAAGGATAAATGGACATAAATCTGACATCAGGAACCACAAGACAAAGAAACCAGTAGGAGAACACTTCAGTCTCCCAGGACATTCTATACAAGACCTCAAAGCAGCTGTTTTATTGCAGAGAAATTTCAGGAACAGACTGGAAAGAGAAGTTGCTGAATTGGAACTCATTACCAAGCTTAAAACCATGGAGCCACCTGGGATGAATAAAGACATCGGATTCTTATCTCATTATGCATGATCAAGCTTTCTTTAGCGCCTCAGCCCTTGCTTCCCCCCCCCCGGACTAATTGCAGTCATCAGCAGTCGTTAACAGCCATCTACAGGTTTACCACTCCCATCAGCCCATCACCCATTCCCACCCCTCCCCACCCTCTGTATATATATAAGGGTCTGACACTTCTGTTTCAAGTGTATCTGAAGAAGTGTGCATGCACACGAAAGCTCATACCAAAATAAAAACTTAGTTGGTCTTTAAGGTGCTACTGAAGGAATTTTTTTTCTATTTTGCTTCGACTCAGACCAACACGGCTACCTACCTGTAAACAGCAGAAGCTGTTCAACTTCTCAGGCGCATTCGAAAACAGAAGCAATTACTTCCAGGTTTTCGGCATTCGGGTTCCGAAACATTCAGCTTCCAAGACGCTCATAAACCGAGGTACAGTCATACCTCGGTTTAAGTACGTTTGAATACTTTCAGTTTAAGTACTCCACGGACCTGCCTGGAACGGATTAATCCACTTTCCATTACTTTCAATGGGAAAGTTCGCTTCAGGTTAGGTACGCTTCAGGTTAAGTACAGACTTCCGGAACCAATTAAGTACTTAAACTGAGGTACCACTGTACTACTAATAGATGAAATGTGATCAATATATAATCAGTTTTTACATATTAGATGCAGAATTCTTGATAAGTGTTGTTGGTGAATGAAGACACCAACAGGAAGAACAACAAAGGCATCTACAATCTTTGGTCTTGCTGTAGACAAATGGATGGAGGTATCCCCCTGGAAGAAATGTGTGTTAATCAGAATGTGTTGTGCAAGCTTAATGGAATGAAAGACCACGCAACATAAACACAATGATTGAAGTTATGTATTAAAAATATATTGTGTCTGCAAATTGCCACACTGATTATAACTCCATTTTTTGTTATTTGTCAAGCTACATGAATTGGGGCAATAATAAGAATGACAAATTAGTATTCACTTATTTGTGCCACAGAGACTTTAATGTCTGAACTAATTGCATTGTAATTTAGGATGCTAATGAGTACACAATAATTAATGGCTTACTTTAATGCCTTGTTGCATTGTTGATGTCAGCGAGGCACGACTTGGAAGCGTCTGTTGTGGAGAACAGAAGGTTCAACTTGCTGAGACTATTCCAGACCCCCAATTTTCAATGGGGCTTGTATGGGAAAAATATTTGTTGCATTGCACTTAATTGCTTCATAGTGCAGGTACAGAGCTCGTTTTATGGTAAGCTGTCCTTAATAACCTGGGTAGAGTAATTTTTTAAAAAGTACAAAAAACTATTTTAATTATTGTGAGCCATCTAACATATGTGTAAGTTCTAAATCCTAGCTAAGGTACTCATTTTTATAGAATTATAGAGTTGGAAGGTACCCCCAAGGGTCATCAAGTCCAACCCCCTGCTATGCAGGAATCTCAGCTAAAGCATTCACGAGAGATAGCAGTTAAGAGGCTAAAACAGGGCATTCCCACTGCTGGCTTGGTAAGTGGTGTACATAGAACATTAGCCACAGTCCATAGCTATCCCTATATCGACCCAGTTGTTTCTTGAGAAACACTGCATTTTGATGCATTTCCCCCAAAACCATATTTGATTGAAAAAAGAACAAACTAGGTACACTTTAAGTTGGTAATGTGTTGTCAAGGAGCTGTCAAGTGAGCCCAGGTCATCCACAGGGCAGGAAAGCATGGGAGGCACAGAACGCAATTAGCTTTTATTAACAGAAAATAACAACACAGCAGAGTCTTCTGGCTTGTCTTTATCTAGCCGAGACATTGCTGAAACTGACACTGGCCCCACCCACCCTCTAGCTTCTCACTCTGGATCTCTCCCAAGCAGACCCCCTTGGGTCAAGGGGGTGGACTCCTCCTCTGGGCCTGTCTGGCCCATTGCTCAGCAACATGCAGGACCCTCCTCAAGTCGGATGTCAGAGGGGGATGTCAGAGACAGCAGGACTGGGGCTGCCCTGCTGTTGGGTAGCAAGGGCAAGCTCTAACTCCTCTCTGTCTGAATCCACGCTCACACTGTGACTCTCAGCCTCCAACCCTGTCCTGCGTCTAGCACCTCCCAGCTCATCCATTCCCCAGACTGCTCTTCTGTGTCCTAGAACCACAATACGGAATCTAAGTTATCGCCTTCTGTGACCTCCCGGGGGGGCTCTTGGACAGGTGCCCCTCCCCACTCCTCCTACTGTAGAATTAGGCAAGATAAGAAAGCAAAATGAATGAGCACAATAAAACAGAAACCACAGCTTTGCATTTACTTCAATAAAATGAGATTAAACCAGTAGGAAGGGACTCCTCCCCTACCCCAAATCATGTATTTATTTTCATACCCTCCAACTCCCAGATTGAAAAATCTGGGATCAGCAGTGGCGTGGCACTGGAAGTCGCTTCTACGCATGTCCAGACATGCGTAGAAGCGACTTCCGGTGCCGGCGCTGCCCGATTTCTGGTGCCCAGACATGGGCAGAGCAACACCGGAAGTCACTTGTCCAGACATGCGCAGACGCGACTTTCGGTGCCGGGCTGCATGTCTGGGCACCAGAAATCGCTTCTGCACATGTCCAGACATGCGCAGACAGCTGGGAGCCGGAACATGGGCGCACCGGCAGAGATGCATTCCAAATCCGGGGGATTTACGGGATATAAATCCATTCGGGATAACAGCGGGAAACGGTAACAAAATATGGGGGTTTCCAGCGAAAAACGGGAGACTTGGCAGCTATGATTTATTTTATTGCACACAGGTACACACTGGTGCGGAATTCAGCCATAGGGGTTTCTTATTTGGTTTAGAGACCTACTGTATTATTGTCCAATGAACAAATTGAATCTGTATGTCTTTGTAGTGCCTTGTGTTACTGCTAAATGGACAAATAAAGCAACTTGATAGAAGCTAGTTGCTGAAATGGGAATCGAGGGCACCATGTTTTTAGTGGTTCAGTTCCTGTCAGTTCCAGAAGGTGGCACCAGGGGACTGCTGCTTTGGACCATGGCAATTACACTGTGGGGTTCTTCAGAGCTTTTGCTCTCTTCTGTGCGACTTAGATTGAGTCAGACCATTGGTCCATATAGCTTACTAAATGGCAGTGGCTCTCCAGGGTTTCAGGCAGGGGACATTCCAAGGTGGAGATGCCAGAAATTGAACCTGGGGTCATCTGCATGCAGAGAAAGATGCTCTACCACTGAGCTATGACCCTTTCCCATTGACATGAAGCCATTGAGTGGATTTATACAGAGATGCCAGCAGTCTCCTGATAACAACAGCTCTTGTGTGTTCAGACTCAGAGACCTTCCCCCCTAAACAAAGAGACATTTGACTCAAATTTTGGTTTGGGTTTTTGGCAGAATTTAGGCCACAACTTTATTGATTACAGAAAAGTGAGTGGTTGCACAGGCTCTGGTTCGACTAGCTCCCTGCACCGTGGCAGGCAGCGCTGACCCAGGGTTCCAGCAAAGGTCAGCAAGGGTGAATACCTGAGATAGGCAAAGAACCGGGGACACACTCTAATCACCCCCCAGATGCTCCCCTGGACTCAGGCACATGCACAACCCGCTCTCGGGGGTTGACCGAACCAATTGAGTCCTTGGATTCCTTTAACGGAATACCCTTCACATAGGGATGGCGAGAGCCTTTTCCCATCCCTATCACATGAACCAGTGCCTATCCGAAACCTTAGAAGTTGTGACAATTTGCTAAGCGGCAGGCAAAACCCAAATGGCAACAGCCAATCAGCCAAGTGGGGAAAATTCCTGCCGTGCCCCTGTCCCAACGACAGATGATACACGACGGCTTAGCAAGGTCAACGCTAAAGGCCCTAAATATAGGGAGAGGTGGGCGGGTGTTCCGAATGCACAAGCCGAAAGAGAAGCTCTGGGTCAAATGCATGGGTATATATAGGTCCCTCGATCTGTTTGAACAGCATCCCATTGGTCTGATTGAACCCAGCAACGAGGGACCTATCAATTGGGTGGCTATCCAATTACCCACCCACAACACAGGATGTCAGTCTCCAGGTCTCACTGCAACACATGCCCTCTCTTAGGGAGGACATGATTTCTCATTTCTCATTTCCAGAAGAATTGAGTAAAGTGTTGAATGGGTGCCTCTAAGAGTTTTTGATTGACTAAAGGTAAAAGGTAAAGGGACCCCTGACCATTAGGTCCAGTCGTGACCGACTCTGGGGTTGCACGCTCATCTCGTATTATTATTATTGGCCGATGGAGCCGGCGTATAGCTTCCAGGTCATGAGGCCAGCATGACAAAGCCGTTTCTGGCGAACCGGAGCAGCACACGGAAACACGACTAGATGAGAGCTAATAAACTGTACCAAAATCATTAGTGCAATTCTGAAAGATTCAATCTTTGAATCTTGATTCAAAATTACGGTATGTCCAATTTTAGCCAAGCGCCAACAAAATCCTGCTGATGGAAGCCAGCATTCAAAATTTGATTAAAATTAATGCAGTTTTGAAAGGTTCAGTCTTGATTCAAAATGGCATCCAATCAGAGAGGAAAACCTGTCATTAATCTCAGGAGTGATCATGCAAAATTCAGTTACGACATCTTAAGTGAACGATATTGTGGCGAACAAACCAAACAGCTTTCCAAAATATAAAGTAGAGAAAAGAAATTGCATTTATTAGGTCATGAGTGGAGGCTGCAGAATTTGGCAAACCATGGGTTAAAAAAATCTGGGGTTGGGGGTGTGATAAGCAGAACCTGATGAAACCACAGGTGGACCATTAACAACAACAACAAAAAGTTTTCTACTCTGATTCTGATTGGTTTTCCAACCCTGATAACAGTTAACTTGTCAGAATACCTCAGAGCTCTTCCCAGAGGGCCACTGAAAATGTTTGGCTACAAAATGGTTCATTTGCAAAATCTCTCAGAGCAAAACAATTATCCATTAGCGGCTAGATCAAAATCTATTTAACCCAAGAGATTTGCATTTACCAGTGAAGGAATCTTCTGGGGAACTGTGAAAATTTACTGTCTTATTACAGGAATAAGTAGCTTTCATTTGCTGTGGGGGTTCTCAATTTGAGCTTTGTTTATGGCTGCGAGGGAGAAATATGTATCACTGCAGAGATATTTAATGACTTGCCTTAATTTCTGTTAGTTTGGTCAGTTTTCCTGTGGGCTCACTTTTCAAGCTGATGGGATAATATTCTGTCAGGTTTATTGCTGTCCTCTAGTGAGAATCTCTGCCTTGCTCTCTTCATTAACACTGTTCACTGAGGGGCCAAGAGGAGCAACATCATTTGATTGGGGTCTGCCAGTTTTCTCCTTATGAAGGTTTTCAAGTTTTCTAAGTTTTTTTCCCCCTCCCAAACTGCCTGATTCCCACCCCCCACCAGATCACTCTTCATTTTTCCTGGGAGATGTGACCTGACTTGGCCAATCTCTAATCCCCACTTCTATGTCATTCCACAATGTGTTATGTTTTATTCCTTCATCATCCCTTAACGTGATTTCAGTTGATTTTTTTCAACTAGGAATGTTGCATTTCTTTTTGTCAAAAGACACCAACAGTTTGATATCATGGGTTACCAGAGGCCTCTTGAAATGTTCCTTTTAAACAATTAAGATGTCTATCAGCTCCATCTGGTACGCAGACTGAGACCCTACCTGCCCGCAGACTGTCTCGCCAGAGTGGTGCATGCTCTAGTTATCTCTTGCTTGGACTACTGCAATGCACTCTATGTGGGGCTACCTTTGAAGGTGACCCGGAAACTACAATTAACCCAGAATGTGGCAGCTAGACTGGTGACTGAGAGGAGCCGCCGAGACCACATAACTCCGGTCTTGAAAGGCCTACATTGGCTCCCAGTACGTTTCCGAGCACAATTCAAAGTGTTGGTGCTGACCTTTAAAGCCCTAAATGGCCTCAGTCCAGTATACCTGAAGGAGCGTCTCCACCTCCATCGTTCTGCCCGGACACTGAGGTCCAGTGCCGAGGGCCTTCTGGCAGTTCCCTCGCTGTGAGAAGCCAAGTTACAGGGAACCAGGCAGAGGACCTTCTCGGTAGTGGCACTCGCCCTGTGGAACGCCCTCCCACCAGATGTCAAAGAGAAAAACAACTACCGGACTTTTAGAGGACATCTGAAGGCAGCCCTGTTTAGGGAAGCTTTTAATGTTTAATAAATTATTGTATTTTAATATTTCTGTTGGAAGCCACCCAGAGTGGCTGGGACAGTGCGGCCAGATGAGCGGGGTATACATATTATTATTATTATTATTATTATTATTATTATTATTATTATTAAACATGATCAGAAGCTGTGTGACTGAACTTTGCCTTTCATACTCCAGGATCTTATGAAGCAGCAGTGAATGGCAGGATTACACACAACACCTGTTCTATGACCTGTTCAGCATATACATTAAGGGGATAGCAGGATCTGCCCACTGACTATACCCTGGACAGTGATCTATTCAAAGACCATGGCCTGACAGGTGCAAATTTGGTATTAATATAGGGTAGAGCAATCTGAACCCTGACTGCTCATTGGGGGTGTGTGAAATGTGAAGCAATGACCACAACTGCACCATACATTTGAATCACTAGTATACCACTTTAACAGTTATGGCTTCTTCCAAAGATTCCTGGGAACTGTAGTTTCTTAAGGGTGCCAAGGGTAGTTAGGTGACCCCTATTTCCCTCACAGAGCTACAATTCCCAGAGTTCCCTGGGAAGAAGAATGGATTGTTAAACTGCTCTGGGATGTGTGGCTCTGTGAGAGGAATAGGGGTCTCCTAATAAAACTGCCAATCTAATTCAGTGGTACCTCTGGTTACGAACTTAATTCGTTCAGGAGGTCCATTCTTAACCTGAAACCGTTCTTCATCTGAAGTACCACTTTAGCTAATAAGGCTAAGTCGCTTCTACGCATGCTCTGCCCATTTCCAAAATGGCCGCAGCGCCAGAAATCACTTCTGCCCATGTCCAGAGACTCCAGACATGCGCAAAAGGAGCCTCCCCGGGCCGGTAAGAATCCGGGGGATTTACGGGTTTTTTTTTAAATCCGGGCAGCGGGAAACGGCTGGAAAAACGGGGGTTCCTGGGGAATACGGGAGACTTGGCAGCCATGCACAAAAGGGCATGCAAAATAATCAAGGGGAAGGGGGGAAAAAACTCCCTTGTGAGGAAAAGTAACATTTGGGGCTTTTTACTTTGGAGCAAATGTGAGTAAGAGGGGCATTATAGAGATGTACTTCTTAAGAGTAAGACAACATGCCATGGAATGCACAATGTTAGGAATATAATTTAAAGATAGAAATACTACTAATTGGCTGTTACAAAGACCAAAAATCATAGATGTAGACTAAAGACACTGAGCTAAAATGGAAATATGCAGGACATTTGACATTTAATAGGCTATGACTGAACTCATTTAAATATGTACAAATAACAGCAAATTTAACAGGATTTCATTGATTAGCACAAATATTATATTAAATGAATTGCTAGGAAAAATGTTTTTTTTAAAAAAAAAAAAAAACCCTGGACAGAGTCTCGATGATAAGCATTGCTACCTACAGTCAAATTATACCTGCAGGAATAGATCAAACCTCTGTAAATGCTTTCCCCCCAGTTTCTGTTTGCTGGATGTGGGAAAGTGATTCATTTCAGAAATGGATGGATAATTTTCTAAATGGAGTCTTGGACAGCATCTGCTGGTATATCAAAGAAAGCTGAGTGGCAGCAAAAGAAGAATAATCTCTAAGCAACAGTTATTATCTAGTGGAATTATTGTAGGCAAAAATAATGGAATTTTAAAACAAGTGATTTTAACCATCAGGGAACATCCTCACACCATAACCGAAAGGAATTTAATCAGCATTTTGAGGACACAGTTGGACTCTGCTATATGTTAACTGAAATATTGTTACCATCTCTCACACAGATGTTGGCTCTTGTGAGATTATTGCATTTAGGTAAAGGTAAAGGGACCGCTGACCGTTAGGTCCAGTCGCAGGCGACTCTGGGGTTGCGGAGCTCATCTCACTTTACTGGCCGAGGGAGCCGGCGTATAGCTTCCGGGTCTAAATGGCAATTTGCGTGACCATTTAACACACATGTAACTATTTAAAAATGTTGGCTGCTGGTCAGACTGTTAGAATGCGGGATTTTCCATATCATTTAAACCAGGCTGGGTAGAAGCATGTGACTCTTCAGATGTTGGTAGACTTCCATCATCATCACCCATTGACTTGGCTCACTGGGTCTGGGTGAGACTTGGGAGTCGACCACAACCTCTGAAAGACCACAGCTCCCCCCCCCCACTGATTTAGCTGGTGCAGTAAGGTATATTTGCTACTATCATAATTGTGGCAGCATTCTGAATAACCAAAATGTGCCAGTAAAACAATGAGCATTTTTTAAAAAATGTTTGCTTGTATTTGTTTTAAATTAGATATACCCTGCCCTGAGCTCATTTATGTGGCAAAGGGTGGGTTAGAAATGGAATGGGGTGGCTGAAATATACTCGGAGTTCTGTAGTGATTTCATGTTCTTTATTGCAGCTTGTAAAACAGTGAATGGAACTTTCCCCAAAACATCTGCTAGATATACATTATTTACACAATGGGCCCCGCATGATTGGCTAATTCTGGGCTGCTCATGTAGGCCAATCAGGTTGCTGATTCATTTCCAACTGGAGATGGATTGGGTGGCTACGGCGGACCAATCAGACTGCTGCATTCTGGATCCTATTGTTCTAGGATTCAGCTCAGTACATAACAGTGGCCAAATAAATAAAGGTAGAATGTGTCGTTTACCAGCACCTTTGAAAATTTGAAGGGAACTGCAATGAAAGTGCATTGATATAGTTGAGCTAATAACTTCCCAATAGAATAATTTTGGCTTCAATTTGTGGGGTGGGGGTGGGGGGAGAGGCAAGTAAAATTATTTCCCCTCATGCATGTATTTTGTGAATTTTCAGAAGAGTATTCACCAAATTTGTCTGTGTGGGTGGCTGGGTGGTGCCAAGGCAGTTCCTTTCTTTGGGCATTTGCAACACACTGTTGATACCACAAGGCCACTCGAGTGGTGTAAGGTCATGTGTGAATCAGCCACAATGCTCACGGTGCCTTGAAAAGATTGACAATTTGAATATATTACTTAATTTTTTTTCTCCTGAAACCTTTATTGTTTTTAAAAAGTAAACATAAATACCATGCAAAAAATAATATAATCATCAATAAAGCTCAGATAAAAGGAGCAAAAATTTTAAAAGGAGATGCATGTAATTAAATTGCATGCCTGGGTAAGCTGGCTGAAATGAGGTTTTCAGGAGGAGTCTAAACCAACATAGCAAGGATCCTTACCCAACATCGATAGGCAGGGAATTCCAAAGTGCAAATGGTGCCATGCTAAAATATCAGCTTCACACATATATACATGGAGGATTTGCCAGTGTAGAAAGGGAATATTACTTTATGGGTAGATACATTTTTTTATCCGTACCTGGCACTCCCTTATTTTGTTCTCACAAAAACTCTATAGGTCACATGGAAGGAGAGATTTTCAAGGGGGAAGCGGTGGGCAGAAGAGCCAGCATCCTTTCTCTGCAAATTGCCCCCTTCTGGTGCTGCTTTGCTGCCATGATGCTGCAGCCAAGGTTTCCAAGCATCAGTTGACCACCGAATATATGCTTCCAGCCAGAAAGTTAGCACCTGGATTTTGAGCAGCTATTGAGTGCTGCTGAATAGACAAGCCACCGTGCCACATCTCTGAAAGTGACAATGCAAGAAAGCAAGTAGATTTCACCACTTACTATTTTGCTCAGCCTGCCAAAATCAGTAGGGATGCATAAGTGTATTATACGGAGTATAATGAAAAGTAAACCATTGAAAGCTGCTCTCCCTTCATTTCCTCCTTTCTGTCCACTGCTGAATGGGGCTCCTATAACCTTCCAGTTTCATTTCAGCTTGCAGTGGAAGAAAGGAAGAAATATGCATGGCTTTTAGATTCCAAAGAAATACAGCTACAGACTGGGGGAAGGGATTCAATTCTGTTCACAGTTAAAGGTGAACCTACCTAATTCACACTTTTCAAAACAATATGCGGACCAAAACACAGCAGTCCTTCCAAATGGCCACCTCTCTGAATTCTGCAGCACAGTTGTCCAGCCAAGTAATGTATACAAACATGGCATATGCTCAGGGTTCACCAAACTTTTTCAGCAGGGGGCCAGTTCTGTCCCTCAGACCTTGTGGGGGACAGACTATATCTTTTTGGGGGGGGCGGGGGGCATGAACGAATTCATATGCCCCACAAATAACCCAGAGATGCATTTTAAATAAATGGACACATTCTACTCATGTAAAAACACGCTGATTCCCGGACTGTCCACAGGCTTGATTTAGAAGGCGATTGGGCAGGATCCAGCCCCCGGGCCTTAGTTTGCCTACCCATGTGCTAGACTAGAGTAAAATGTGAAATGCATATATTAGTAAAAACAACTTATGAAATGCATTATACTAAGGTAACTTGCTTTGCAAAAATGTGCATGTTAGTCAAAACGCCATGCAAAAAAAATGTGTATATTAGGAGAAATTCATTTCAGAAAGCTGGTGAATTCTCAGAAAGACTTAAAAAGGAAGAGAAATGCAGACGGATGTGGCAATGTGGGGACCTAAACCTAAGACTGGACAAATGAGAAACAGAGGAACCTCAATTGATAGACTGGCTCCTCTGTAAATGCAACTTACATCATGTTTGGAACAGCTGTTTTTGAGAAGAGGACTTCTGAATGTGCTTTGAAGAATGAGCTGAGTGTGCAGTCAAATAGGGTAGCATTATTCCTATATTTCTACATAGGAAGCTGCCTTATACCATTACTCAATATTGTCTGCACTGACTGGCAGCTGCTCTCTAATGTTTCAAGCAGGGATCTCTCCCAGAGCTACCTAGAGATGACAGTAACCAAATCTGGATCCTCTGCATGCAAAGCACGTGACCCACAACCAGGCTATGCCCCTTCCCCAACTGATAATTCTTGCCCCACACAATTCATAATGCTTTGCTCTACCATTTGAGCCACTGAAATGGCCATGTGCTATATGGAGGTGGGGGAGGGGAATCATGGATCAGTCCTACCCACAACATAAGAAGTGCCCTGGTGATCAAGCCAAAGAGCCATCTACCCACCATCCTGTTTTTGCAGTGGCCAACCAGATGCTTGTACTACTGAGCATTAGCATACCTTGACAAGGAGACTGAAACAATACCATGGAAGTCTCTTCATGTGTGAACTTTGCATGAGAGAAAGTCTCGTGAAAGGAGACCATGTTGGTGCACAAAAATGAGGACATCTAGCGAATTAAGGCATGAACTTCCTTTGGATATGCAATGATAAGAAAGAGATTTGGACAGGTTTAAAACAGATTTCCCATTGCCACTTTCTCTGAGATTATATGGATAAGAAGGAAGCCAAGAAAAATAGTAGAGATGGGAAAGTATAAAGGAGTTAAGCCGAGGCTTGATGAATACCTGAATATTCAGCATGTAGGGCTGTTGTTGAAATAAAAAGGAGGCAAGGCACTTATTTCTGTTCCTTTAGACTCTGAATCTTGCTGCTTTATTTACACTGAAGGCAATGCCTTCCCTTTCTCTTTTTAGATCTAGCACACAACAGCATATTTTTGTTTTCAAAACTACAGAGAGATGATAGCAGCATTTTATAGCATCCCCCTCCCCCCAAAAAAATCTATTTTGCAATCTGTGTATATCGTTTGTATGGAGGTGGATCAAAGCTACTGCTGTGTGCAACTTATGGTGCTGAACAGAATGTTTTGGTACTGTCTGGCTCCCTTTCAGCTTTTATTTATTGAACTGTATTTCATAGTCATCTCTCTCTTCTCCTGCTTTCTTCCCCTGTCACATGATTCTTTTATCAGCAAACCACTAGTGGTGTGCATCCACTTTGGGCAAAGCCCAAATCCAGAATCAAAGTGATTCACTACCTGACCTTGTCTGAAACAAAAGGGAGCCTCTATGATGAGCACCAGCTTGCAGTATAAGGGATATAAATTATAGTTCAGTCTGTAAGGTCTATGGGCTGGACCCACAAAATCCTTTCAATCTGAAGCCTGGCCAGCCTGAATTGAGTATAATCTAAGGTTACCAGATATTCCCCCCCCCCCAATGAATTCGGGGACACTTTTCAACTTCCTACTAAATAGATGTATTTTGACGGGGGACTGATTTGTAAATCCAGGGACTGTCCCCGGGAAACGGGGAAGTCTGGTAACCTTAGTATAAACTAAGCTGCCAGATTGGTTATGTGTTGACTCACACCATATGCTGAAAATGTCATAGAGTGAGACTGAGTGTACACTATACATTTAAAGCACATGACTTCCCCTGAAGAATTCTGGGAATTGTAGTTTGTTAAAGGTACACGGAACTGTAGCTTGGTGAATGATAAACTACAGTTTCCAGGATTTTGGGAGAAGCCATGTGTTTTAAATGTGCTTTAAATGTGGATGCAGAGTAGGTGCAATCAAGTGTGAAAATGCTATGAGTTTAGAGAATTCTGCCACAATTTCTCCTTCCCCCTTCCCCCTTCTCTTCCCATGGCTTTGAAAACGAATAATAGACTGTGTGATAAAATCCTTGCTCATTTATGGAGCTCATCAAGCTATCTTGGGCCACAAACCTTCTCTTAACCTGGGTGACATGGACGCCGTTAGGTAGCTGAATGCGTATGCATACTGTTTCCCTCCCTCCCATCCGCCATCCTCTGTATGGCCCCAGGCTCTGACAACCCACGCTACGCCACTGCGTAGTGGGGAGGTATTTCTGCTGAGCATATCAAGCACAGTCTTAGCCAGCATGCTTTTCATATAGATTCTCAGTATATATGGAAACTTAAACTTCCATTGATATGAGTGCGAAGGTTGGATTAGTTGGGTTTTGACATTGTTCCAGCTCTTCAGTTTTACAGTCCCTAGATAAAGAATCCCCACATGCACCACGGACATTAAGCACGGAGTGAGCAATGCGTTGCGCAAGTCTTTGGAATAGATGGCTTACATTCACAATGCCTTTTGTGAAAAATCTATTTTGAAATAGCTCGTTTTAAAATGTGTAAGGTCTGATGAATGTTACATTCCCTTTAGACTGGAGCTTTAAACTTTCCTTTTCATTGGGGATAAAAAAAGTAATTACTGTACGTAGCCTGGTGCCAGGCAATTCTGTGGATGGAACAGGCACTCACTTTCCGTTTCATTCCAACATTCTTTTAGAAACAAATGTTTTTGGGTACCAACTTGAGTTTGACAATACATTTATTTAAATTCTCTGCTTTGCAGTATCTGGGGGTTACCTTTAAATTTCTTTATTAACTTTGGAATCAGGGTGTCTGTCTATCTATCTATCTATCTATCTATCTATCTATCATCTATCTATCTATCTAATCATCTATCTATATCTGATAATATATGGAGTGTTCTTTGCAGGACTACTTTCAAGAGAAAAGAGTGTGTTAAGAACAATCTAAAAAACCTTCCTTTCTGTGGCATCTAGTTTCTCTTTGTGGCATCTAGTTTCTCCCTAGCTTTTTTTGTCATTCCTTTGGCCACCACACTCCATTTCAGGTTTCAAGGGGTGGGGCTGGCGGTCCCAGGCTATAGTCACCACCTTAGGTACATAAGAACAGCTTGCTGGGCCATGCTAATAGTTCATCCATTCCAGCATCCTGTTCTCAGAGTGGTCAACCAGACCCCCATGGGAAGCCCCAAAGGAGAACCTCAGGGCAGCAGTCTCTTGTTGGCACTAATTCCTTCAATTTCTGTTCAGTGCCCAGATGGGAGACCTCTTAGGAACCACACTTATGCTGGATTGGGTTACCTGATGGAAGAAAGGAGGGAGAAAAGGCCAATGTGATGAGAGACTTAGACTAGGACCTGAGAGACCAGGGCTGGATCTACACTGACCTGTTTAACATGATTAGAATTATATTAGATTATCGTTCTAAAATGTTTTTTTTTTAACATACAAAAAAACAAAAAAACGGTACATACTTAAACCCCTTTTCCACCTCCTTCCTACCCACCCACATGGGTCCTCCCCTGCCACAGAAGTATCCCATGTTTGTGAACAGTCAGAAATGGTCCATTTTATGCTTGGATTTCTGTCCTCCTCCCCCTCCCCTGACCCCAAAGCCCCCCCCTGCCACCAGGGAGCTCCAGCAAACCAGGGCAGTACGCAGGAGGACATCCATCCAACCATCTATTGTTATACCAAAAAAAAAAGAAAAATAGAAATAGGAAAAAAAGGGGAAAAAGAAAGGGCGAAGAAAAAAAAGAAAAAGAAAAAAACAATACAAAACAGAAAAATTTTTCTTGCATTCATAGTTGAAAAACCATATTTTATGGGCTTCCCCTCCCCCCCTTCCCCGGTTTTCATCCCTTTTTTATCATCTGCAACAGTTTCTTACTTTATAAAAATACACCTTTGTATCTTATACAACTTATAAATCAATTGTTAACATTTTCATCTAATATTCAAATCACTGAAAATTCAAACTCCCATTTTCTCTTCCCGTGCCTAATTTTTTTTTCTCCCTCTATAAGCCTCCATATTTTCACATTTTCCAAAATCCATTCACTTTTAAAACTATAACTATTCTCAATTTAACCTTACATCCCCGATTACCGGCTCCACCCCCCCCAATCCAGCAAATTCCAAAATCAGCAGACCAGTTATAAACCTGTTAATCCATCCTTATAATCACAACATCACTTTCCCTTCACCCCACCCCCTGTTTACAGTCTCTTGCCATCCAGGTCACCATACAGGACCCCTGAATTTCTTCTCTTCTCTGCATATTTTTTCCTTCTTCCCTGTGGGCGTTCTGGAGTTCCAATAATACCAATCGTGCCCCCCTCAAAGGCAGGGCACTCCATCCAACTTTTTGTAGAGTAGAGTCATCATTTTTTTCATGGTGTGTTTCATTTTGTGTTGAATCATCACAGTCCTCATCTTCATCTTTTCCTTCCCCATCATTGTCATTCTCACATTGCTCTTTTTCAGTGTCAAAAGCTTCATCTCCTAGAAAATCATATTCCGCCATCACCTCCTGAAATTTCTGCTGTAACTCCTGTCGTCGTGTCTCCTCTTGACATAACTCTATTCTTGTTTCCCACATTAAGGTCAAAACAGACCGCTGGAACTCAGGGGAACACTTTTTTGTTGACATATTTCAGTCCTGCCAAGGTCAAAACTTATCACGTGGGGTGGAATATGATCACAGTTTATTTTCTCGACTCCATTTTAACAAGCTGGCTGCATTCTTCAAGTCTTGTTAACAATAAAGTTCGAACTCACATTTCACAAGCACTTAAGCCAAAAAAGAAATTCCACAAAGTCCAGAAATACAAAGTGAAGTAAAAATTGACTTATAAATCCTGATCAACTCACTGAATTGCCTAGGCTGCCGGCTCCCGAGGGAAAGAAAGGTTTTTCTTAGGCTTTACCTCATTGCTGCAGGGCAGTCATAAACCACAGTCTCTCTCCCCTTTTCACCCTGCATCAAAGGGGATATTCTCTTTGATGCCTTTGAGGGATCCTTTTGAATTACAAATCTTCTGTTTATGGCTTCGGGTTTCTATTTACTGTCTCTTTGTTGCCGTGGGGGGGGGTGGCTTCCTCTTTTCTCCCCTCTCTCCCAGACCAAATTGTTTTATAATCCAAATCGTGAGGTTACTTACAGTCTTTTCCAATCGTTTTATTTTCGGAAGAATCCAGCGCTCTCCGCCTTCGGCTTGAAGCTTCTCCCTGCTAGAATAACGTTGCCGCTCAAAATGGCCCCCGCGACTTCTACCCTCCTCGCTCCGGAGCTCTTATTAGAGCTAACCGAAGAGTTGGGGAGTCCGGATTGGGTCTGTGCCGAGCAAATTGCCCTCGGGACGCCCTTCCCGAGGTTCTAAGGGGCGCAGCGTTGCTCTCGCTGCCCTCCCCACTCCTAGCAGAGACGGGCCGTCTCGGAGACGAGACGAAACCCCGCCGATCGACGCTGGCGCTGAACCCGGAAGCCTATCGTTCTAAAATGTTGCAGGGCGCACTTGTAATTTAAATTGTTTTTTTGACCTTATTGTAGCGCCCTCTGGTGCCACATTGTAACAACACCTTAAGAACGTTAAAAGCCGTGCACCATCTGTCCCTCTGCGTTACCACGACCCTTCATTAACCCTATTCTAACATTAAACACATGAGTGCAGATCCACCCCAGGGTTCAAATCCACACTCAGCCACAAAGTTCACTGGGTAACCTTGAGTCAGCTACTGCCTCTCATCTGAACCTACCTCACAGGGTTGTTGTGAGGCCACCTTGAGCTCCTTGGAGAAAAAGGTGTGACATAAAGGCAATAAATAAATAATAATAAATACATGTAAGTCGAAAAGATCCACAGCAAGGTTCAAGAGACTGTGTTTTACTCAAAATTAAATTGTCCCCCACAAAGGAGTGCAGTTTAAGATCATAGCTGCCAACTCCCCGGGGCTCGGGGTGCCCATGTACCCACAGAATTCCCCATAAAGGGGCAAAAACCCACAAATTTTGGTGCCAGAGCCCTGGGCACCCATGGTCACAGAGGCAAAACGGCACCCCTATTTAAGATGGTTTGTTGTGGTTTCATTTTTAATAACCACACACAGAGAGAGGGGGGGTTTCTGAGAAGTTTGAAGCAGAAGACCTGCCCCCTCCCCATTGTATCTTCGCCTGTTAGGCTCCTTGGATCTCACTTCTAGGTCATTGTTGTTTTGGCAGAGACAGCTCTTTTTCTATTCTTCCAAGCTCAGAAAGAATTGTCATCATTATTCTTCCACCCTTCAAAGAACTCCCGGCAGCATAAATAGCCTCTTCCTGCTTATCCTCACAGCTTTAGCTAGAGCGACAGTGATTGGCCCAAGGTCACCCAATAAGCTTTGTGGCTGAGAAGAGATTTGAATATGGAGCTGTCAGTCATTCTAAAATTACTGAAGATGCCTAGAAGGCTCTTTTGTACTAAACTGGTGGTGTGTTGTATGAGTAAAAATACTAAGAAAATGAAATTAAAATTGAGCTTTTGGGCCACAATTTCTTGGGACATTTCCTATACCATCCCCATAGAAAAACATAGAGAGGATGCACATTCCCTTTCATTTCAATGAGCCTTGCTTAGGAAACCTTCCCAGGAGATTGCATCCTTTAGCAATAAAGCTTCGGAGCAATTGGAGAATGCCATTCTCAGCCCTTGCAGAAAATGCTAACTTAACAGTCTGCTCATTTACTCTGACTTCGCATCTTTGTTGCAATTGCGTCATCACTGGAATCATTTGGAGAGCACCTTATGCTGACGGGAATCATTAAGGAAAGGAAAATGTACTTATTTCAAGCAGCTCAAAGGGTATAATTTGCTCTCAGTGAGGTTCTGAACAACAACCCTCCACTTTGGGATTTCAATCTTTCAGCATTTGCTGCCTGGATTCTATCTGTACTTGGTGTGCCCAAACTCCCATCTTAAGACCAAAATGTACATTGATGAGTTTTGCTGCGGGGTTGTTGCTGTTGTTTCTAATGCTTTTAAAGTGGAGGTTGAAAGTCTTGGGGTCTAAATCAGGGCCTCCAAGACTCTGGCCAAACAAGTTCTCCGGTTCCATCCCTTGCTCAGCCTCACAGACAAGATGGGAGAGCTGTACAAGTGCCTGTGCTTTTGTTAGTGAACACACAGAATCCAAGTATGTGTGGCACTAAACATGTCACTTTTAAGTTGCATTAAAACACACACACACACACAACCACAGTAGGTAGAATGGGGAGGTGATCAGAATTGGGATCGCAGCATATGGGAAGGAAGGTTTATACTTTCCTCACCTGCTGTAGTCCTGATGTACGTTCCTCCAACACCTCTCTGAAGCTGCTATTAGTGCTAAGAAGGCAGTTCCCATTGATGCCAATAGGAGCTTCCTTCGAATAACAGCTGCAGTGTGGAGGGGAAACTTCTGCCACAGCCCCAGTGGGGGATAAGGTAGCCATTTATACATTGCTCTTCCCCAAAGAAAAGTGGAAATACAGTGCCCAAAAAGGGGAAACACATTTGTATAAGGCTTGGCTTTACAGTGGAACCTCTACTTACAACCATAATCCGTTCCGGGGGTCCAGTCATAACTAGAAACATACATAAGTAGAGGCGCACTTTTCCATAGAAAGTAATGAAAAAGTGAATTGATCCGTTCTAGGCGATGAAAAACACCCCCTAAAACAGCCATTTAACACACATTTTACTGTCTAACGAGACCATAGATCCATAAAATGAAGGCAATAATCAATGTACTGTACTATAAAATAAATAAGACAGTATTGTAGATGAAAAAAGTAACAATTTTTTTCTTACGTGCACTGAGGGTGGGTGGGCTTACCTGGCTACAAGCTGGGGGGGCAAGGGTCAGTAAAGAACTGATTCACTTTGGCCAGGGTCACTTTTTTCCCCTTGCCAGGCCAGGTTCATCTCTGGACTTCCTCAGATTAGTTTCTCGGTGGGGTTTGGGGCTGCAGTGTGCCCTGCTGTGCCTCTTGTAGGCAGCACCTCTTCCACAGCTTCGGGGGTGGGATGGGCGCCCTCTCCCCAGCAGCAGAGGCCTCAGCGCTGCTCCGCAGCTAGTTGGGCGAACTCTGGGCTGCTGGCAAGGCCTCTGTTCATATCTAGAGGAAAGTTCATAAGTTGAAGCACCTACTGAAGGTCGTAACTGGAATCGTACGTAAGTAGAGCCGTACATAAGTCGAGGTTCCACTGTAATAATTTATATGGATAGATGCAAATAGGGAACCAGGCAGAGGGCCTTCTCGGTAGTGGTGCCCACCCTGTGGAACACCCTCCAATCAGATGTTAAGTAAATAAACAACTATCTGACTTTTAGAAGACATCTGAAGGTAGCCCTGTTTAGAGAATTGGTTGATGTTTTATCGTGTTTTTAATACTGTATTCTGTTGGGATCTGCCCATAGTGGCTGGGGAAACCCAGCCAGATGGGCGGGGTATAAATCAAATATTATTATCATTATCATTATTATCATTATTATTATTAATTGTCCTCTGTTACACATATCCATCCAAGCAAGGAGGGAAGATCCGGTCACTTTCAAAGCTATGCAAAAGCATAATATAATATAATATACTGGTAGCACAGATAACATGTACATTATGCAAAGGACTGTAGCTACCTGCCTTCCAGTAATGCAGAGATACACAGCAGATATGGCGTTATCTTTCTGGGATCCCCTTCTGCCAGTGTAACAGCATCCAGACTGAGCCACAGGGTATATCTTAAAATCTTGCAAATGCTTATGCCAGCACAAGTAGAGCTAGGGAAGATTATCCCTATACCAATTTTGTTCCATGCTTTCACCTTGCGTGAAGAAGCCAATATACTGTGCCACCCTCCCTGAAACCAAGATAAATATAAGAGAGTCTGATATTGTTCAGTGGACAGAGTAGATAACAGCCACACCTGGGAGAATTTGACCAAATCCCTTTCCTCTCCTGAGCATGTTAGGCAAGTCAACAAAAACCGTTTTGGGGAGTAATAGGAGCATGTGAAAAGCTGGCAACCCAGTTAAACGGGTGGTGGCAACCATCACCTTACCACCACTTTCCTAAACCAAAGGGTATAAATTCAGGCTGTGCACTGGATTCAGGCAAGTCCTGAACCAAATAAGGCACTTTCACAGGGACTTGTGTGTTGGAGGAGTCAGGCACAAACTGATCAGGTTGGAAGGCCCAGACCAATCCGTGGCTGTCAAAGGGTAAGGCTTCAAATAAGGTGAAGGTAAACATAAAGGACCCCTGGGCAGTTAAGTCCAGTCAAAGGCGAATATGGGGATGTGGCGTTCATCTC
This sequence comes from Zootoca vivipara, assembly GCF_965207765.1. Taxonomy (NCBI): domain Eukaryota; kingdom Metazoa; phylum Chordata; class Lepidosauria; order Squamata; family Lacertidae; genus Zootoca; species Zootoca vivipara. The sequence goes on from NC_142586.1 coordinate 78,954,298, forward strand.
GCTTTCAGGCCGAGGGATCCGGTCATGTGGCCAGCATGACTAGAACGCTACTGGCACACAGAGGACCGTGACAGTACCAGAGCGCATGGAAATGCTGTTTACCTTCCCGCCACAGCGGTACCTATTTATCTACTTGCACTGGTGTGCTTTTGAACTGCTGGGTTGACAGGAGCTGGGACAGAGCAATGGGAGCTCACCCCGTCGCGGGAATTCAAACCGCCAACCCTCTGATCAGAAAACCCAAGAGGCTCAGTGGTTTTGAAGGATAGGCTGGCATTGTTGTTGTTGTTGTTTAGTCGTTTAGTCGTGTCCGACTCTTCGTGACCCCATGGACCATAGCACGCCAGGCACTCCTGTCTTCCACTGCCTCCCGCAGTTTGGTCAAACTCATGTTCGTAGCTTCGAGAACACTGTCCAACCATCTTGTCCTCTTTCGTCTCCTTCTCCTAGTGCCCTCAATCTTTCCCAACATCAGGGTCTTTTCCAAGGATTCTTCTCTTCTCATGAGGTGGCCAAAGTATTGGAGCCTCAGCTTCAGGATCTGTCCTTCCAGTGAGCACTCAGGGCTGATTTCCTTAAGAATGGATAGGTTTGATCTTCTAGCAGTCCATGGGACTCTCAAGAGTCTCCTCCAGCACCATAATTCAAAAGCATCAATTCTTTGGCGATCAGCCTTCTTTATGGTCCAGCTCTCACTTCCATACATCACTACTGGGAAAACCATAGCTTTAACTATACGGACCTTTGTCGGCAAGGTGATGTCTCTGCTTTTTAAGATGCTGTCTAGGTTTGTCATTGCTTTTCTCCCAAGAAGCAGGCGTCTTTTAATTTCGTGACTGCTGTCACCATCTGCAGTGATCAAGGAGCCCAAGAAAGTAAAATCTCTCACTGCCTCCATTTCTTCCCCTTCTATTTGCCAGGAGGTGATGGGACCGGTGGCCATGATCTTGGTTTTTTTGATATTGAGCTTCAGACCATATTTTGCGCTCTCCTCTTTCACCCTCATTAAAAGGTTCTTTAATTCCTCCTCGCTTTCTGCCATCAAGGTTGTGTCATCTGCATATCTGAGGTTGTTGATATTTCTTCCGGCAATCTTAATTCCGGCTTGGGATTCATCTAGTCCAGCCTTTTGCATGATGAATTCTGCATATAAGTTAAATAAGCAGGGAGACAATATACAACCTTGTCGTACTCCTTTCCCAATTTTGAACCAATCAGTTGTTCCATATCCAGTTCTAACTGTAGCTTCTTGTCCCACATAGAGATTTCTCAGGAGACAGATGAGGTGATCAGGCACTCCCATTTCTTTAAGAACTTGCCATAGTTTGCTGTGGTCGACACAGTCAAAGGCTTTTGCATAGTCAATGAAGCAGAAGTAGACGTTTTTCTGGAACTCTCTAGCTTTCTCCATAATCCAGCGCATGTTTGCTATTTGGTCTCTGGTTCCTCTGCCCTTTCGAAATCCAGCTTGCACTTCTGGGAGTTCTCGGTCCACATACTGCCTAAGCCTGCCTTGTAGAATTTTGAGCATAACCATGCTAGCGTGTGAAATGAGCGCAATTGTGCGGTAGTTGGAGCATTCTTTGGCACTGCCCTTCTTTGGAATTGGGATGTAGACTGATCTTCTCCAATCCTCTGGCTATTGCTGAGTTTTCCAAACTTGCTGGCATATTGGATGTAGCACCTTAACAGCATCATCTTTTAAAATTTTAAATAGTTCAGCTGGAATATCATCACTTCCACTGGCCTTGTTATTAGCAGTGCTTTCTAAGGCCCATTTGACTTCACTCTCCAAGATGTCTGGCTCAAGGTCAGCAACCACACTACCTGGGGTGTACGAGACCTCCATATCTTTCTGGTATAATTCCTCTGTGTATTCTTGCCACCTCTTCTTGATGTCTTCTGCTTCTGTTAGGTCCTTACCACTTTTGTCCTTGATTATGGTAATCTTTGTACGAAATGTTCCTTTCATATCTCCAATTTTCTTGAACAGATCTCTGGTTTTCCCCATTCTATTGTTTTCCTCTATTTCTTTGCATTGCTCATTTAAGAAGACCCTCTTGTCTCTCCTTGCTGCTTTTTTGAAATCTGCATTCAGTTTCCTGTATCTTTCCCTATCTCCCTTGCATTTTGCTTGCCTCCTCTCCTCCGCTATTTGTAAGGCCTCGTTGGACAGCCATTTTGCTTTCTTGCATTTCCTTTTCCTTGGGATGGTTTTCGTTGCTGCCTCCTGTATAATGTTACGAGCCTCCATCCATAGTTCTTCAGGCACTCTGTCCACCAAATCTAAATCCTTAAACCTGTTCCTCACTTCCACTGTGTATTCATAAGGGATTTGATTCAGATTGTATCTTACTGGCCCAGTGGTTTTTCCTACTTTCTTCAGTTTAAGCTGGAATTTTGCTATAAGAAGCTGATGATCTGAGTTACAGTCAGCTCCAGGTCTTGTTTTTGCTGACTGTATAGAGCTTCTCCATCTTTGGCTGCAGAGAATATAATCAATCTGATTTCGATGCTGCCCATTTGGTGATATCCATGTGTAGAGTCGTCTCTTGTGTTGTTGGAAGAGAGTGTTTGTGATGACCAGCTTGTTCTCTTGACAGAACTCTATTAGCCTTTGCCCTGCTTCATTTTGAACTCCAAGGCAAAACCTGCCAGTTATTCCTTTTATCTCTTGATTCCCTACTTTAGCATTCCAATCCCCTGTAATGAGAAGAACATCCTTCTTTGGTGTCATTTCTAGAAGGTGTTGTAGGTCTTCATAGAATTGGTCAATTTCACTTTCTTCAGCACCGGTAGTTGGTGCATAAACTTGGATTACTGTGATGTTAAAAGGTCTGCCTTGGATTCGTATCGAGATCATTCTGTCATTTTTGAGATTGCATCCCATTACAGCTTTTGCCACTCTTTTGTTGACTATGAGGGCCACTCCATTTCTTCTACAGGATTCTTGCCCACAGTAGTAGATATGATAGTCACCCGAACTGAATTCGCCCATTCCCTTCCATTTTAGTTCACTGATGCCCAGGATGTCGATATTTATTCTTGTCATCTCATTTTTGACCACATCCAGCTTACCTCCATCCATGGTTCTTATATTCCAGGTTCCTATGCAATATTTTTCTTTACAGCATTGGACTTTCCTTTCGCTTCCAGGCATATCCGCAACTGAGCGTCCTTTCGGCTTTGGCCCAGCCGCTTCATCAGCTCTGAATCTACTTGTACTTGTCCTCCGCTCTTCCTCAGTAGCATGTTGGACGCCTTCCGACCTGAGGGGCTCATCTTCCAGCGTCATAACTTTTATATGCCTGTTGTCTTTGTCCATGGAGTTTTCTTGGCAGGGATACTGGAGTGGCTTGCCAGTTCCTTCTCCAGGTGGATCACGTTTAGTCAAAACTCTCCACTATGACCTGTCCATCTTGGGTGGCCCTGCATGGCATAGCTCATAGCTTCTCCGAGTTATTCAAGCCCCTTCGCCACGACAAGGCATTGATCCATGAAGGCTGGCATAGAATGGGACAACTCCATGAAAAAGGCCCTGTCAGGATAAGATAGGAGTCTGCCATCTAACTCTCCTTCCTGCAGAGTGCAGATTGCTCCGGCAAAGGAGCACCCACAGAATTAACCCCACTTGCTCTTGGCCGGGGGAAAGGGAAGTGTTTGCTTCCCCTGTCCCCTCTCAGGTGTATGTTTAACTCTAATTAAGCGCCACTCTCCAAACTACAGGTCTAGGGCAGAGCGGGTGGTCAGCAGATTAGTGAGTGAGACACCCTGATTCAGGACCCCTGGGCAAATGGGCATAAACTATACTTTTCTTCTTACAAATTTCATGGCACAAAAGAGATTAACTTTTTTCCAAAAAGGAGTTTTGAAATGTTACCAGTCAATTGATTGTTAATTATAAAGACATAAAAGTAGCAGTAGTCCAGCATATTATATATATATATATATATATATATATATATATATATATATATATATATATATATATCACCTGATTTATCTACTTCTTAATAAAAACAAACCTCTAAGCCTTACTGGAAGCTGTACAGCCAGAGCTTTCCACATCCAAACAGGTTATATCCAATGCAATTCAGCTGAGTTATTTAAATTTCATAGAGTGGAATTGGTAATTTTGTGCAATCTAATATTAAAATCGATCCTATCACATTGTTTTTGTTTTTAATATATCCAGCATTAGCAGTTTGGTGAATGCTTAAAAGTTACATTTGTGGATTACTGATTCTTTCAGATGATTTAGTCCTTGAATTTCAAACTAGTGAATCTCCATGTACTGAAAAGCGTTCTATCAAATTTTGAAACAAATATAGAACATAAGGTACATAAAACAATAAGGCATGTTAATTAATATACCAAATTTTGACTCCAGGGTAAAGTGGGTATCAAAAGGTGCAAATAAGATTTTGTGGACTCTTAGTATGGTGTTGGGACCCAGGTGGCGCTGTGGGTTAAACCACAGTCTAGGGCTTGCTGAACAGAAGGTCGGCGGTTCGAATCCCTGCAACGGGGTGAGCCCCCGTTGCTCGGTCCCAGCTCCTGCCCACCTAGCAGTTTGAAAGTACGTCAAAGTGCAAGTAGATAAATAGGGACCGCTCCGGCGGGAAGGTAAACGGTGTTTCCATGCGCTGCTCTGGTTCGCCAGAAGCAGCTTTGTCATGCTGGCCACATGACCCGGAGGCTGTCTGCGGACAAACGCCGGCTCCCTCGGCCTATAGAGCGAGATGAGCGCCGCAACCCCAGGGTCGGACACGACTGGACCTGATGGTCAGGGGCCCCTTCACCTTTACCTTTAGTATGGTGTTAAAGGTGCTTTCTCTCACACATCAGTCTGAAAATTTGAATGTAACAATCACAAATGCTCTTTGTTCCAAAAGGTGAGCACTTTACTGGGCTATTAAGATATGAAATAAATAACTTCAGATTACCTGCTCTAACAAACTTTGGAGTACCACAAATATATGCTTTTGTAATATATATTTTATTTGTGATTTGGAAATAAAACATTCTGATGGATAGCAGATATTCACATCTCAACAATATGAATGAGCCTAAGGCTAGCTCCAAATTGTTGGAAGCATGCAGCCACCAAAGTCATTGTGACCTAGATGCCCGTCTCTCTAGGGATGCCTTAAAAATGTCTCTGTCTCAGGAGCCCGGCCATACAGAGGGCAAGCAGATGAAAGAACTGCTTGTCTGAAAAGTCCTGCAGCAGTTCATCTATTCAGAGGGCTCTGCTGCTTTAGGAGGCTGTGGCTTGGGGGAACTGGGGGGAACTAAGAAGAAGGGCAGGGAATGCTGCCTGACTAATCCTGCCACCCATATGGACACCAAGCGCCAAGTATCTGAAAGACTGCCTCCTTCCCCACAAACCTTCCCATATGCTGAAAGCGGCAGAACGGGCCCTCTCAGTAGTCACTCCACCAGTTTAATACGAAGTAATAGAAAATGATGCTCTCTGGAAAAGGTGGAAGAAACGACGTGTACCAAATGTGTCTATCATAAGTAGGTGTCTAACTGTGAGCACAGAGTGCTAACTGTGAGCACAGTTATTGATCATTATGCACTCGGCGGTTTAACTCACCCGGACGCATGGTCAGCTGTGGGTCATGGAATAGGCTCCCCACACTAGTTTGTTCTAAATAAGCATTTTTCTTTTCCACTTGAAGTCATGGGGTATTTATTTATCAGATGGTCATTGGGCAGGTTAGAGCAATATATTCATACAAGTAAAAACAAGTAAAAGACACAAATCAGTTTAATAATAATGATGATGATGATGTACCGGTAAAACAATTTAAAACCAAAGCACTGCCTTATTGATTAAATAAAATAGAAAATGTATAACACACACAAACACACACACACTACCTGAACCTGCAAAGCCAGGGTAAAGAGGTGCATTTTCAACATGTGATGGAAGCTATAGAATGAAGATGCTAGATGCATTTCTGTGGGGATGGAAGAACACCTTAGGCAAGTGTTGACTTGGTCCAAGGAAGGGCCTGTTATGGCTATGCCCAAAAGCAATACATGGGACCATGGGAAGAAGAAGATAATTGGAGTTTCTGGATTACATCCAGTGAACTCGCCTTGTTATCACAAGGACTTCTGCTTGTGCACTGGAATTTTTCCTCCCACATATCCCTCCATGTGCCTCCCCAGATTTGTTCCAGGGGTTCCCACAACCCCCTGAGCAGTTTTATTTTGAGGGGAAAGTTCTGTTGTTCAACCAGAAATCCTTGCCCAAGTGAGATGACTTCACTAGCTACATCCCAGTATCGGAGGGCCAGAGAAGGCAACCAATATGTGATTGACTAGGGTCAGGTATTCCTATGTATGTATTCATCACAGATCGCTTCTAAAATGTGATTAAACTTAATTCTGTATTTATACTACCTTATGAAACATTTGAGGAAGGAATAAAGGACTTCTCATCTAATTGTGTCTTATTCACACAGCGAATTGCTTTTAATTTTAAATATGGTTATTACCTGCACAAGGATATTTAAATGCCCGAATAATAGGCACAGATCTCCACATAGGTTAGAAAATTAATTCATTATTAGATTAGAAGCTTTAATTAAATTTAGGTTTTATTCATATGGTACAGGTGGATGGCATGATATAAGAAGTATGCAAGGCTCTTCGACTCAGCAGTAAAAGGACTAGGACTCTATTCACTTTTCCATTGTCATCCACTTAAAAGCTTGACAAAGTGGAGAATATTGGATCAGAACTGGTAAATGCTGGAGTAGCATCCATTGTCAGAGCCTTCAGAGTGGCCAGTGCTTGGTAGAATTTTCCTTATGAATGCAATGCATTTGGACACTGCAACGGGGGTGGCTTTGCAACATTGATTCAATGATGTGTTCCTGTCTCTTCGTGTTCCATGAGAGTAGCTTCTGAAGGAAAGGCCTTTTGAAAAACAGACCACTCTAGTTAGCTTTAAGAGCATACAAACGCATCACAATGGCTGCGAGCAAGTAAATAAAAGTTGAATTAATTTAATATAAATGTCAGGGAACATAGCCCTGAGGCAAAACTTTTATCTTCAACTGGAAAATGGAACCACTTTGTAAATATATTTTAATAGTGCCCTTTGGGTACTCGCTGATCCATTCACAAGGTCACATCCCTCTGTTTTCTGTTTAATGATGCACTGTAGGCATTTGCTAATTTTTGTTTTCGGTCTCTAAGGCACAAAACATACCATCTCCGAGAGTCCTTTGATTCCCCCCATTGCTTCATGAATCCTAACAGACCCTTAAGCAAATGTGCTTAAATTGTACCCTTGTTCTGAAACCAAGAAAATTGTCCTGATTGTGTGTGTGTTCTATGCTTACTGGCTTATGGGGTCGGAACAAAGAGTTACGTAAATAAATTGCTTGATTGAACTTATTAGAAAGTTTTAAAAAGAAGGCATTTAATCAGTACAGTTGAACTGATTGTGTTATTAGTCATTTCTAATGACTTTCCCATTTCCTAACACATGGCTACAGTAGATCTCCTGGGGGGTGGGGGGTGGAATGCACTCATGATATTCTGGAAAATAAAGTCAATGATTCTTGAAATGAGCGCCTGAATACACTCTAATGAAATGCTATTCTTTGAGAAAAACACTTGATCTTCCTGGGAAGAGGGCTTGGTTGCTAAGCCACTTTGGGATCGGTAGCTCCATGAGGGGAGCAGGCGTTTCTCAGCACCCTTAACTGCAGCGCTCATAATTTTTTGGGGGGAAGCTATGGTTGCTTAAAGTATTATTAGATTGCTTTAAATGTAAAGTGCAGATGGGACCTTATGAATTTCAGTAGGTGTTAGACTTAAGTTTTAAATACCATGCAAACTTAAAAGAAAACAACGATAGTCACTGTGTTTGCAAGGGATTCTTGAGGATTCTGTTGATGATTTATCCTGTGCAATGTACATTCCATTTTGTAGGAACAAAAAAAATCCTTGTTGCACTGCAGTTTTAGGGGCTCTCAAATCAGATGGGTTGCTTAAGCAAGTGAGAAGTTGTCTGTTTCCAGAATGAAGAAATATATTTCCATATTAGGTGTGACAGATGTCTTCTGAAGTGGCTGCATTTTCCAAGTGTCCCCAGGAGCACTCTCTAAACATCCCAGAGCTCAACTTTCTACTTTGCTGCAGAAGGTGACAAGATAATTGTGCAAGAGCATTTGCTCCATGACAGAACTATAAATTCGGAACTCTTTGTTGACCTATAACCTTGAGTCCAGCAGTTCAAAGGAGGATCACTAGTTTAACTAAGCTAGTGTGAATGCTTTCTCATAAGCCTGTGGTTCCCACTCCAGAACATGCTTTTAGATTAATGCATTAATTAAACTTTCAATTAAGACCTTATTTCCCACAACTGCTAACTGATATACATAATTACTGCAGCTATATTGGAATTCAGGGTACTGTTTGGAGATAATCTATTGATTCAGCAATATGTCCAGCTGATACTTCTGAAGTCTAAAATGCTACCAGGGGTGGGGGCATAGCTGTCAAGTTCTCCCTTTTTAAAGTGAAATGCCCTTATGCTGAATAGGCTTCCTCGTGAGAAAAGGGAAAACTTGACAGTTATTTTTTTGGGGGGGGGGTGTCTCAAAAAAGTAGAAACCTGGAACTCCAGATCATCCAATGTTCAAGATGTAAGACTTCAACATAAATCTATGGCATTCATTATCATGGGATTTGATAATGGCCACTGACGTAGATGACTTTTAAAAGAGTAGATAAATAAATGTATGAAAAATAAATCTGTCCTTAGCTATTAACCTTAATGCATGATAATGGAACCCGATTTACAGGCAGTCACATGGACAGCAAGATTGCTGATGGAATCTTGTGCAATGCTGCACATGGGGCTAAAAGTTCGGCCCCACAACCTGAGTGTTGCTCCACATCCAAATAACACACTGCTGCTTATCTTTCTACTATGTGGTACAAAACTCTTTGCCCCTTCCCGAAAAGGCACTTTCAAGATTGTCAGCCAAAATTACCAAGGTGCTGGAGCAACAACCAGTGAGGAAAGGCTGCAACATTTGGGACATTTTAGTTTTGAAAAAACCCTATCATCTTCTGTTGGGGCTTGGGTCTTAGGTGAGGCAAATCCCTGAGCAACTCCCTGTGGCTCCTGACAGGTGAGTTTCAGAAGATGTTCCCTTGGCAAAGGTTTAGAGTCCTCGGAAGCCTTTAAAAACCTGGCTGGGCTTTACCTTTCAGGGGTTCCACCCTTTGGGAGAGCTGCTTCCAATATTTAAAGGGTCTGTAGCCTATCTGCAATTGCATGCTCCTGCATGGTGGTGGAGAAGGAGCAAGAACAGCTGCAAAGAAAATCATTCTCAGACTGTGTGGAAGGGAGCTTGGAGGGCTCCTCCTTGAATGAGATGACTGCTGTATCATCCAAATGAGAGTTCTCCCAGGCCAACACTGGGACAGGCATGATGTCTTCAAGTAAGAGGAGTCATGCTAGCAGTATATAAAATTATGAATAGGCTGGAGAAAGTGAATAGACAGATGTCTTCTCCCCATCTTCTAACAATCTAGAGGAGATGAATGGATAGACCAAAGGAAGTACTTTTTCCACACAGCACATGGTTAAACCGTGCAATTCACTACCACAAAATGTAGTGATGGCCAACAACTTGGATGGCTTTAAAGGTGGTTTAGATGAATTAATAGACTGTAAGTTTATCAATGGGTACATGACAGCTATATCTTAGCTCCAGCATCAGACGTAGTATACCTCTGAATTATAGTGGCTGGGGTTCACGAGAGAGAGAGAGAGAGAGAGAGAGAGAGAGAGAGAGAGAGAGAGAGAGAGAGAGAGAGAGAGAGAGAGTGAGATTGGCGTACTGTCCTCCTTGTGGGCTTTTGACAGCTATCTGTTTGACCACTTTGAGATCAGAATGATGGACTAGATAGGCCTTTGGTCTTATCCAACAGGGGTCTTCGTATGTTCACTTTGTGCCATCTACCTTCTCCTGTCCATTTTTTTTCTGGTGCTGCCACTAGCACCTGTACAGAAACTGTGAAGTATAGTTTGTACAAAACAGGAACACCTTTGTTCCAGGAAGTTGTTGACAGGGCAAAGAGGGGCATTTGGAGAGCTGGAAAATGTAACAAGAGCATCAGCTTCAGCAGTGTCTCCAAGTACAACCAACGATTCAGCCGTTGTTAGCAGAAATCTGACACCGATAAATTCCACACTAAAATTAACATCTTGCTATGTTCAGAAATGGGCCATGCTTCTTTTAACTAATACTTCATCTTGGATCATTTTTGGCTGAAAGACTACAACCTGGAAGCCAGAGAGTGATAATAAATCTCTCCCAATGGCCCTGCAAATGGCATCTTTGCCAACTCAGAATCATAAATAAATGTTATGCAGTACAACGTCAAGCTAGAATGGACACCTTTTAGGAAAAGGAAGTGTATAAGCAGAGAGAGAGACAAAAACCACACTGTCTTTTGCTATAAATTGTTTGTATGCAGGGGCATCATAACTCTGATTCGGACACCCTGTATCTGTCAACTATTCAAAGAGTGTTAGAACGGGAAACTAACAAGTAAGCAAGTCCAGTTTCTTGCAATGGCAAAATGTCCTACACTGAACCATTCCTGTAATGTATCCCAACTCAATGGTCTCTGTAAACCTCCCTGGGAGGGGATTCCAAAGCAACTTTCCACTGGCTGCTGCTGGCTTCATTAGATGTCTACGAGTTTTGGGGAGGAGTAGAATCATAATCAGAGAATAATAAAATTGTAGAGTTGGAAGGGGCCACGAGTTGGAAGGTCCCTGTGATTTATGGTACCTGTAATGCATGAATCTTTTGCGCACTAAGGTGATCAATCAGCACAACCACTTTGGCTTGCCAGATAGAGCAACCCCTCTCTTCCCCACATATGCTGTTCCAGAGGTTCTCCCAACTGGTATTTTCTTTTGTCTGTCCTGAATCTTTCAACATTCAGCCTCATTTGATGGGCCTGAGTTCTAGTGTTGTAGTATTAAATGTTGTTATTTGCTAAGCTCCGTGTACAGTAACCCGAATAGTCTTTCCATCTGTATCCAGAAGAATGGATCTGAACCAAAATGTACAGAATTATGTCCCCTGTGGAGAAAACTGAGTGAAGCAGAAGGAAGATTTGTGTGCTGAAGGAGAGTTTACCAGGCATCATGGTTTGTCCATGAGACTCGAAATTTGTCCTTTCATTTCCACTTCTCCATGAAGAAATTAAATCTCAGAATTTGTGAGCTGGAAGGAAACATGGCTGCACAATGCTAGTTGTTTCTGCAATGATTAGATTGCTTTGTCCTATTTGAATTTGTTTGATATGTTTTGTAATGAATTGTTTTTCAGATACAGTGCTGTATGTTGCTATTTATTTGATATCAACTCCTCTGGGCACAGCCCACTGTAGAAAAACAGCCTCTTAATAAACTAAACTTCATGCTGCAAGTGCTACTAAATCCAATGAGGAAGAGAGAGACTTTTCAGGCCAGTAAGCTAGCTATAAAACATAAAAGATTATAGCTCTTCCTTGAACCCTCTCCCTGCTCTTAAAGTACAGGACAGGGGTGCAGAACCTCTCACCCTCTAAATTTTACTGGAGTTCTTCAGCTCCCATGATCTCAAACCATTGATTATGCTGGATGGGGGTGGGAGTAAGGAACCCAACAATGCCCTCCCCAGATGTCATTTTTTTTTATTGTGTATTCATGTTAATTTTGCTTTACGTGGGGCTACCTTTGAAGGTGACCTGGAAACTACAACTAATCCAGGTGACTGGGAGCGGCCGCCGAGACCACATAACACCGGTCTTGAAAGATCTACATTGGCTCCCAGTATGTTTCCGAGCACAATTCAAAGTGTTGGTGCTGACCTTTAAAGCCCTAAACGGCCTCGGTCCAGTATACCTGAAGGAGCGTCTCCACCCCCATCGTTCTGCCTGGACACTGAGGTCCAGCACCGAGGGCCTTCTGGTGGTTCCCTCGTTGCGAGAAGCCAAGTTGCAGGGAACCAGGCAGAGGGCCTTCTCGGTAGTGGCACCCGCCCTGTGGAACGCCCTCCCATCAGATGTCAAAGAGAAAAACAGCAACCAGATTTTTAGAAGACATCTGAAGGCAGCCCTGTTTAGGGAGGCTTTTAATATTTAATATTGTATTTTATTTTTCTGTTGGAAGTCGCCCAGAGTGGCTGGGGAAATATAGTCGCCCAGAGTGGCTGAGGGTATAAATAATAATAAATTATTATTATTATTATTATTATTATTATTATTATTATTATTATTATGCTGCTATCGGGGCAATCATACACAGTTCAACTTTCAATACTATTTTTGCTCATTGTGCAAAGTATTGAGGACAATCATACTACTTTATTCCCAATTAATTTATATCTTGTAACTTTCTGTAATCCTGCAACTACAAATGCTGGGGGAAGCATTGTCCCACTTTTGTTGCATTCTAGCCCCTCCAGACAGGAAGATGGTGGCATCATTGGGAAACTATTGCAGAACAACTAATAAAGCAGACTGAGTCCGCTACTAATGCACTATTATTGTGCCAAGAACATGTTGCAGCATACATTCAAAATAAAACATCAGTCTAGAGGGGCTCAACATCTGGAGGGGTACATATTAGCCAGCCAAGGCATAGGATGAAACATCCCAAATGTGTTGGAAACATCAGTATCAGGCTTACACAGCAGGGGGGGAAATGGCCTATCAAGTTATGTCTATGATCCACACATTGTTAGGACAAACTAAGCACTTCCTCTGGGTGCTTGGCATACTGGCTCCACTCCCAGCAATTTTTTCAAGGCTAAAGGAATGTGTGACTCTGCAGGGTTTGCCCAGCAACCTCATTACTTCACTGCCTACCAGGCTGGAGAAGTTAGAGCCATGTAAATTAGAGGAAAGGAAGGATTCCCCCCCACAGCTGTGGGTGCAAGGTGATCACAAGGCAGGCAGTGTTTGGAGCCAAGTGGTAGAAGAAGAGATAGCAGCCTTCTCTAGGGCCTTTTGCTATGGTGGCCAGATGAAAAAGAGGACCTGACTTCTTCACCTTCAATAGTTGCATAGAAGGAAGTGCAGCAGGTTTAGTTTGACCTACAAGAAGGGATTTCCCAAAAGTCCAACAAAAACAGAAATGGGAGCAGGAATTGCTGGTGTTTGCTAATTCGTCCCATGTCTGGAATGGAAATCAATCCAGCGAATACAATTGGCAACTGCTGTTGTTGCTGCTTCCAGACCACAAATGATGCATAAATTATTATGTCGTCCCCCCATTTGTACTATATTTCTTATGCATTGAAATGAATGGGTTGAAATAACAAAGGACAGTGTTATTTACAGAAGAAATTACATAATTTTGCCACAGCGGTCACCAAGACCAATAACGTAGCATTGCACACAAGGGAAACAGTGTTGTGTGCAACAAACCAGGGTGGAACAAACAATGGCACCTTCTTACATCCCTAGTTACAGGTGCTTAAATTCCCTCTCCTACAGAACTATTAAAGGTGCCAAAGTTCTGGCCTCCTTTCTTCCTGGCCAGTCTACCATCTGTGGTGTGTCTGATGCCTATAGATATATGTAATAACATATATATTTTTTAAAAATTAATACCTACAATTAATTAATACCTGCATCATTTATTCCATAGATTTCTAAGTAGCAATTATGTTTAGATTTGCCTAACCACCAGCACCTCCTGGGTAATTGCAGAAGATCCATCTTGCTTTAAAGGAGAAAGAGAAGGAGAAGGAGAAGGAGAAGGAGAAGGAGAAGGAGAAGGAGGAGAAGAAGAAGAAGAAGAAGAAGAAGAAGAAGAAGAAGAAGAAGAAGAAGAAGAAGAAGAAGAAGAAGAAGAAGAGGGGGAGGGGGAGGAGGAGGAGGAGGAGGAGGAGGAGGAGGAGGAGGAGGAGTTTGGATTTGATATCCCGCTTTATCACTACCCGAAGGAGTCTCAAAGCGGCTAACAATCTCCTTTCCCCTCCTCCCCCACAACAGACACCCTGTGAGGTGGGTGGGGCTGAGAGACTTCAGAGAAGTGTGACTAGCCCAAGGTCACCCAGCAGCTGCATTTGGGGGAGCGGAGACGCAAATCCGGTTCCTCGGATTACGAGTCTACCGCTCTTAACCACTACACCACACTGGCTCTAAAGAAAAGGAACGTCTTTGGTTACCCACTTCGCCAACCTGCAAAAGGACCATATCTCAGCTGGAAGAAGGACCACCACTCTGTACATGCTTTGTATGCAGAAGGTCCGAGGTTCAAATCCTGATATTTCCAGATAGGGCTGGGAAAGACCAAAACCCTAGAGAGCTGCTTGCTGTCTCTGTAGACAATACTGACCCATACACAATACTCCTAATTACAAACCATTTGGATTTAAACTGTTTTTGTTAATAATAATAATAATAATAATAATAATAATAATAATAATAATAATAGTATTATTATTGCAGAGGACTTCAATGCAAAGACTCTTGCTAAAATGGTTTGTGGCTGGGGCTGAAAGCATATCAAAGCCTACAATGATTTTGCCAGAGGGGTACACCCTAAGAATTCTCTTTTCGAATTCAAGATCGTTTTTCCTCGCAATGAATCAATATTGCAAACACCTTTTGGTCTTGGGGTAATCCCATCTTTTGTAAATTTTGTGTGCAACATCTGATTATAAAGAAAATCCATAACCTAGCATGATGTGCTCGGAGTGTGGAAGCCAAACCTAGACTGCACCCACTTGGAAAGCAGTCAGCTAGCCACCCTGATGGTGCTGAACAGAATAATTCAGCGTCTCTTGTCCCCTTGGGTATGCATCTGCCATTGTACTCTCAATGAAGTTGCTAAAAGTCTGACACTTGATTTAGTTTGTATTTCAGCTGATCCTCCATTTGTCCCTTTCCATCTCTTCCCATCTCTCAGCTTCCTTCGCCCAAATTACTATTCAAACGTCAATGCAGCGCCTGCATCTTTCAGCTTCAGCTTTGCTTGCTCGCTGCATCTGCTGCCCTTTGATTTATGTGTTGAGCATTCAGGCCTTCGGGGCTTCACAAAGAATGAATTTATTTCCTGCGTATTCAAAGATTGGCCATTTGGTTAAAATGCACTCCCGACGCTGCAAAGAATCCAAAACAAATGAGCTGGGCTTCAGATAATGTCTGTCACCCTCCAAAAAAGCCAAGGTAGCAAAATTGCCTCGGCTTGTTAAAATATTAACCATGTAATGGAGCTCCAGCTGCTTCTGCTTAGACTTCATTTGCTCTGAAAGCCAGTGTCTATTTCAAGGGTAACAGAAGTTATTATGATAAAGTATTGTATGCATGTGTAATTACACATATAATGATGATATATGGAGTAACTTCAGATGGAATTGTGGCTCATTTTAGGCCAATGCCAAAACTTCCATTCTGGCTTTGCCAGTGCTTTCTTCATGATAGATGAAAGATAAATCACATTTCAAACGAGATTAAAGCATTCACTGGCAGTAAAATGATTCAGACGGTGTGGTGTGTGGGTAGGTGTGTTTAAAAAGAGCAAATAGTTTTAGTGCTTCAAGGCAGAGAAACTGGATAGTTTCTTCAAAAGAGAAGAGCTCGCAGTGAAAATAACCTGGCAGCATATCTTTTTTTTCATGACTATGGTTTGAAAATCTCAGTCTTCATTTCTTGAGCTGGTACATCATCACAAATATCATTACTGCCTGGGCTGCAAAACATGCAATACTTATCAGGCCAGAATATCTGGCTGCGTTTGGCTTGGTGGGTCATAAGCTACAGAGACCTGACTTAAGGGAAGCAGACATGAGGACAGGGGAGGCGGGGAATGAAAAATTGCCTGTTTATAATGAGGTGGCGGGTTTTTAATATCAGTAAATAATCTTGTCAAAAAACACAGAACTCAAAAAGGAGCCTGTCAGTGCGGCTTGGGACCCTCGTACCTATGGGACCGCCTCTCCTGGTATGCCCCGCGGAGGACCTTAAGGTCCACAAACAACAATATTCTGGAGATCCCGAGCCATAAGGTGGCTAGATTGGCCTCAACTAGGGCCAGGGCCTTTTCAGTATTGGCCCCCAACTTGGTGGAACGCTCTTTCACAGGAGACCAGGGCCCTGCGGGATTTGTCATCTTTCTGCAGGGCCTGCAAGACAGAGCTGTTCCGCCTGGCCTTTGGGTTGGACTTAGTCTGACCCCTGTGTTTTCCTCCCTCAACTTCTTGGATTTATGGACTACTTAAAATGAGGCTGCATTTTTAATTTTAATATTGTATTTTAATCTGTATTTTAATTAATTGTTTTCTTTTCTTTTATGTCTTATTGTAATTTTATTGGTGTTAGCCGCCCTGAGCCTGGTTTTGACTGGGGAGGGCGGGGTATAAATAAAAATTTATTATTATTATTATTATTATTATTATTATTATTATTATTATCTCATGTAAGGTTATGTTCACTGTTCATCATGAAGAAATTCTTGAACCAAAGAGGTGAATGAGGTAGGTAGACAAAGCCAGAAGAACTTCTCACATGATCATTTCCACAAAAGATGATTCAGCATCTTAGTTGGAGACATGGCATTTGCAGTACAGGTGTTGGTAGTGGGTAGGAAAGCTGAAAGAAAATCACATCTGGCAACCCTTTAGTTTCAGATAGCACATGGGTGGATGAGTCTAAGAACCCTAGGGCATAAATTTTCATGGCCCTCTAGCAGCCACGGTGACTCATTTACCAGAAGTTATGTATTTAGTGTCATAACTTTTATATGCCTGTTGTCCACTTTGGCCACCTCATGAGAAGAGAAGAATCCTTGGAAAAGACCCTGATGTTGGGAAAGATGGAGGGCACTAGGAGAAGGGGACGACAGAGGACAAGATGGTTGGACAGTGTTCTCGAAGCTACAAACATGAGTTTGACCAAACTGCGGGAGGCAGTGCAAGACAGGAGTGCCTGGCGTGCTATGGTCCATGGGGTCACGAGGAGTCGGACACGACTAAACAACAACAACATGTATTTAGCGTTGACTCTGGAAGTGTATACTCGATTCTGACCAAACAATCCTCCCCTATCACGAAATACATTACTTCTGGTAAGTGAGCCACCATAGCTGCACTATGGTTCACTAATCTCATCCAAGTGACACCTTATTCCCTGGCTAAGGGCTCATAGAAATTTGAAAGCACCTGTAACTTGGAGTGGGAGAAGAGTTTATTTGTGCCACTTCATCAAACTCAGGGGACAACTAACAGCACTTCTCAGTGACTGGACTAGGATATAACTGGACTAGGAGTCTCCTTCTTTGGAGGTCTTTAAGCAGAGGCTTGACAGGCATATGTCAAGAATGCTTTGATGGGGTTTCCTGCTTGGCAGGGGGTTGGACTGGATGGCCCTTGTGGTCTCTTCCAACTCTATGATTCTATGATTCTATAAGGGCTCAGGCAGTCCTTATGCTATCCTGGACCCATGTGGTTCAGGGCTTTGTAGATCAACACAAGAGCCTTAAACTTGGCTTGGTAACGTGTGGACTGCACTAGCTGCGAAAGGAAAGGAGATGAAATAAAAGAAAGATTCACAGTGCTGTTCTTGGCACGAACACTGAGTTTAAAGGGAGTAGCTCCAAGTAAGTTTGTATAGAATTGCAGCCTTCATTACTGAGAAGTATGTACATAATGTTTTGATTCTAGCGATCTGTAAACAACATTCCTATAGCTAGTAAGCATTACTACAGACTTTATTATTCCCTGGCAGTTGTGGCTGATTAAAAGCAAAATGTTATTTACAATGAGCCTGCACTTTAACTACTCTAACTTAATAAGTACAACTTTCTTTATTACACAATATTAAACAGAGCTTTTAAAAGGCACACTCAGAATGACAGCAAGCAGCATAAGCAGCAGCTAAGGATCCTTGAAAATCATGATGGAACATGCATATTCCAACAGCGAGCTGATAAAGAAGGAAAGCAAGAATAAATAATGGTATTTTAAATGAAGTTTGGGGGAATTAAAAAAAAATCCACAAAAGGCAGGATGGAATGGATCTATGTCTGAGCATATGTGAAACTGATATGGAATAGGAACAAACTGATCAATTCCTAGACTTTTTGTGTATCCCATCACCAGCCAGGTGGATATGCTGGGCAGGAACTTCTTTCTGATGAAACTCACTTTGTGTAATTCCTTGCCCTGGAATTTCCGGCTGAATTCCTCCTTACCTGGGCCCAGTCTTCAGGAGAAGGTACTGTAAATTCAGTGTGCCTTTGATCTGGGCAGTAAATGACTATATGGAAATTTATCAATCAGGGCAGTCTCGAGCAGGTCACGCGCCCTGGTGCTGAGGGGCGGAGATCTCTCTGGTGCCCCCGCCCTCGCAGGGCGCAGTATGGTTTCCGCGCGGCTTTGCCGCGCAGCGCCCTGGCGCACTGCGCCACCGGGGGGTCTACCTAGAGCCGGCCCTGTTCTCAATGTTTCATTTGCAATAAAAAGGTATATCTGTTTGGTTTCTACAATTGATTTACTGCCAGCTTCCTTGAAGACAGAAGTGGCTCACCAAGTGCAGCAGAGCCAACAGGTGGGTCACAGTTGTTTACCAGAAATGGGAGGTAAGAAAGAGCAGTCAGGGTGATGTGATGCAAATGCACAGCAAGAGTCCCAACTTAGCTTTGGCTACCCTGGCGGCTCCTCCTCCTCTTCTTCCTCCTCCTCCTCCTCCTCCTCCTCCTCCTCCTCCACATAATGCTATTATCTTTGCTGCCAAGCTCTCTAGCCGATTGAAGCCATTTTGAATTTTTAATGAAATGTGCCCCAGTGTCAGCTCACTGCAGAATGTGGAAGCAGTTGAATCAAATCGGATGCTTATCCATATAAACTTCACAAGGCAATCTGAGCGCTTTTACTGATTTAGGCCTGAGTTTTTGTTTCACCAAAATCACTCATTTTTAAGGCAGCAGATTGCTGGGTATGAAACATTTGTACAAATGCAGTCTTATTTAGATGCTGTAGCAGTAACAATTTGGTCCTCAGAGGAATATTTCAATTTCTTAACTGTCAGATACATATACATGTAAGACTTGCTATGTTACAACTTATTCAGAATGCTGAAAGTCATGTCGGCTTGAGACATTGTAATATTCATAGCTAAAGAATAATCAAACACCTGCAGAGAATATTATTTGCTTCAAACAGGTTGGTTAATGCATCCCTCACAATAGTCTGCAAATGAATCTGATATAACTGGATTGCAGAATGACATGGGTTGACTGCTGAGCCTAGCTCATAAGTCAGGCTTCTTCTTTACATTTACTGACATTTATATTTACATCTCTTGATGCATCAGATCTCTGCAGATGCTGGGCTCCACTGGACGTGGCCTTGCATCCAACAAAGGAGATGTGTTTACCTTCTGGACCAGAGTGCTCCTATCAAAATACAGTGGTACCTCGGTTTATGAACACAATTGGTTCCAGAAGTCTGTTCATAAACTGAAGCGTTCATAAACTGAAGCGAACTTTCCCATTGAAAGTAATGGAAAGTGGATTAATCTGTTCCAGACGGTCCGCGGAGTACTTAAACTGAAGCGTTCATAAACTGAAGCATGGGTGTAATTGGTTCCGGAAGTCTGTTCATAAACTGAAGCGTTCATAAACTGAAGCGAACTTCCCCATTGAAATTAATGGAAAATGAATTAATCCGTTCCAGATGGGTCCGCGGTGTTCATAAACCGAAAATTCATAAACCGAGGTGTTCATAAACCGAGGTTCCACTGTAGGTAGAAAGTATTCTACATCACAAGTCTCAGATCAAGTAAGGAGAGGACAGGGGTGTAAGGACTTGCATGCCGAGGTACCAAGATATCCCCCCCAATAACTCACACATCACATGATATTTAAGTTTGAGGTTTTGGGCATTAATTTTGGCCACAACTTTATTTAAATACAACTGAATGTGAGTGGTTGCTTAGGCATTGGTTCTTGCCATCTGTCCCCCGCCTGGGACAGATCTGACTCCCACTAGCCTAGTAGGGGAGCCAGTAGGTGAGCACCCTCTGGGAGAGGTCGGGGCAGGGGCCCAAGCCCTTGACCTTACCCCTCAGATGCTCCCCGAGGCTCATGCGCGGCTCTGGCCCCTAACGGGGATAAACGGACAAACATGTAGAGCCCCAGGATTCCTTTAACGGAATACCCCTAAAGGCAGCAGCAGCCATGAGGGGCAGGCCGAACCAAAATCCGTACCCCTCCACCATCCAATTTGAACCAATGCCTAACCGCCAACCTTACAAGTTGTGACTTATTGCAGCGTAGTAGGCAAAAACCACCTGGCACCAGCCAATCAGCCAAGTGGCAAAATTCCTACCAGGCCCCTGATCCAAAAAAGGCGACCCCATGACAGGCGCAGCAAGGTCAATGCAAGAACACCTAAAATTAGAGGAGGGCGGGCGGGAGATTCGTTGTGAGCAGCAAAAGTGGGGGGGAACCTGCTCGCTAAGCATATTTATAGTGCAGAAGCTGTCAATCAATCATTTGCTACATGCTAAATTCCCCAGCAACAGCTCAACCCACCAATCACACATGTGGCCATCCAAACTGACCCGCCTCTCCAACCCTGGGATATCTTGTTAACCCTTCCACAAACCATGTTCTACTTTAAGGGTAGAACCTGCTATAGCAATTTCCTTTCCATCCCATCCTGTGTTCATTGCAATCAGTGCTGTGTCTGTTCCATTGCAGTCCAGCTTCTGCTAAAACCAACAATATTTAACTTGCTATCTGCTATGGCTGAAATGACACAATTAATTTGAATGCATTTCAGTGGAAGCGAAATATCAAAAGCAATGCAGAATGTAATCATTTACAAAACATTTTCAGACCGAAAAACAATTATAGTGAAGGCCACCCCTGTTTGCTTGTGATGTCCATTCTTTACCTCAGAAAAAAAACATGCAAACTGTGGCAATTTCTGCTCCTGTTTCCATTTACAATGGCATTCTCCGATCCTTAGGAGTGGGAAATCAAGACATATTCCTGGCTAGTTCTGCGGTGAGATCATTAGAGCTCAGGCAATGCAGCAATGTGAATGTGATGGTCATAGAGATGTACACTTGCATCCACACAGCCTGTGTGGATTTCCCAGGCAGATCTCTCTTGCTTAACCCAGGCACATATTTGATTAAACCTTTCTGCTATATATGTTAAAGGCTACCATATCCTGCATACTCTGTGCTAAAGGTTACTGAGCATTAGCTGAGTAGGTCTGGTCTTTCAGTAAAAGGAGCTGACATGTAACTGGTTGAGCTCCAGGCAAACAGCATTGTTAGTGATTCATTAACACTGTCTGGTACTTGAGGAACTGTCTGGACAGATGTCCCTCTAGCAGGGCAACTGAGAAATGTGATTTTGTCAGTGCTCTGAGGAAGTACATTCCTCCGCTCAAGCAGATACCAGATTCAGCTGTGCCAAAACCTGCCCTCCAGTTTCTTGAAAGTTTTCTTCCCTCCGAAAGAGGTGTGCATTTTTTTCTGCCTCATTTGCAGGATACTTTAGAATTTCTTTATGGTTCTGCTGCAGGGCTAAGCTTACCTTATCACTGTGAGATGGCCAAAGGTGTCGTGTGGGTGTGTAAGGCTTTCTTTCCATTAGATATTTCTCCAGTGCTTCTTTGCAAAACTAGCAATTGTCGAAGGAACAGGATGCATGGGGACGTTTTCTCCCAAAGCACAGCAAATAGTGACTTGTCGTTGCCCTTTTGCTGCCCATTCATGTAAGACAATAAGAACATAAGGAGAGACCTGCTTGACTGAGTGGTAGCTGTCACAATGGCCAACCAGAAGCCTGTGGAAATCTCGTGAGCACCATTTGTGATTCCCAGCAACTAATATTCAAAGGCATATTGCCTCCAAAGTGGAGGTAGAACATAACCATCATGGCTTGTAGCCACCGATAGCCCTGTCCTCCATAAATTTCCCTAATTGTCTTTTAGATTCATCCAGATGTCATACCGTTTCTCTCCTCCACCCTCCCTCCCCACCCAGCAGCCCCAGCCATTTGTATACTTTGGTGGGCAAAATATCATTTTGAAACACTTCTGAAGAGACTGATTTTCTTTTCCAGTTGAAATGCCTTCACAAAAGGGAATAATGTTTGCAGATAAGAGAATCCTCTTTTGCTACCCTCTCGCCCTCTGCTCCATCTGTCTTGCATCTTGAACTGACTCCTACACACCACATGTTTTATTATCTTTGTTCTCTCACATTCAGCTTCCCTTAGAGTTCAGATCAATTAAGAGCAGCAAGCCATTTCGTTTTGGTTTCATTGTGCCATAAATTTAAAATATAATCTCTCCGAAACAGTGGGAGGAATTACCTAGGAGAAACATGAGCAGATACATCAGATGTGTAAAATACTGTTGATTTTTCACCATGGTGTAAAATATTTCCACCCTGGGCTCCTTTGGGAGAAAGGGCAGGATCTAAATTGATGATTTAAAGTGTTCAGAATAATTTTATACGGCTGAGGTTTGCTGGGTCAGACATCTGGCCCATTCTCATCTGTCCTTTATCTACCTCTCGTCTTTCTTGAGCCCAGGACCTCATGTAGCGCATGAGGAAAAGACTTTCTTCCACCCAGGATGCTCTCATTTGGTTCTAACAAAAGGATATAAATTTCCTCTTAATAGAATATTCCAGATAATAGAACAACCATTATTGATCAACGTATTGCATGGTAGTTCTGCAGAGGGTACAAACTAAGCAGGGACTGCTCTGAGTAATAAACCACTGCTTTGAGCTGGTTCTACTCATTTGAATGACACCCTGTGTAAATTACAGGTTTTGCAAAGTGAAAATTGATTTGTTTCACATGGAGAATAGCAACCTTTCTCAAAGGCAAAAATACTAGATTATTAATTGATTAATTAATATACTGCTTAAATACCACACAACATTCGGTTAGCATTCCATGGCCACTGAGCATGCTCAGTCTTCACTGAACTGCTTTCTTCTTCTTCTGATACTTTTCACTTCTGCAGCTTCGTAGTTTCCCCAAGGTTGTTGAAAACTTCCCCTTCTGCATGCATTGTGCACTTTTGACTACATAATGATCCACCCCTGGAGGATATTTGCTCTTAGTATTTAGAGGAGACTGAAAACTGTGATTAGTGCAATATTCAGAACTGCTGGTAAAGTTCTTTGATGAAGTAATTACAAAGTTTTTGTTTGTTCTACCATTTTCCCCTGGATGCCTCTTTAGATAACCAAATAGCCAGGTTTATAACTTTCTAGTGGTAGTGATCTTCTTCTTTGGAGAAGATCAGTCTACATCCCAATTCCAAAGAAGGGCAGTGCCAAAGAATGCTCCAACTACCGCACAATTGCGCTCATTTCACACGCTAGCAAAGTTATGCTTAAAATTCTACAAGGCAGGCTTAGGCAGTATGTGGACCGAGAACTCCCAGAAGTGCAAGCTGGATTTCGAAAAGGCAGAGGAACCAGAGACCAAATAGCAAACATGCGCTGGATTATGGAGAAAGCTAGAGAGTTCCAGAAAAACGTCTACTTCTGCTTCATTGACTATGCAAAAGCCTTTGACTGTGTCGACCACAGCAAACTATGGCAAGTTCTTAAAGAAATGGGAGTGCCTGATCACCTCATCTGTCTCCTGAGAAATCTCTATGTGGGACAAGAAGCTACAGTTAGAACTGGATATGGAACAACTGATTGGTTCAAAATTGGGAAAGGAGTACGACAAGGTTGTATATTGTCTCCCTGCTTATTTAACTTATATGCAGAATTCATCATGCGAAAGGCTGGACTAGATGAATCCCAAGCAGGAATTAAGATTGCCGGAAGAAATATCAACAACCTCAGATATGCAGATGACACAACCTTGATGGCAGAAAGCGAGGAGGAATTAAAGAACCTTTTAATGAGGGTGAAAGAGGAGAGCGCAAAATATGGTCTGAAGCTCAACATCAAAAAAACCAAGATCATGGCCACTGGTCCCATCACCTCCTGGCAAATAGAAGGGGAAGAAATGGAGGCAGTGAGAGATTTTACTTTCTTGGGCTCCTTGATCACTGCAGATGGTGACAGCAGTCACGAAATTAAAAGACGCCTGCTTCTTGGGAGAAAAGCAATGACAAACCTAGACAGCATCTTAAAAAGCAGAGACATCACCTTGCCGACAAAGGTCCGTATAGTTAAAGCTATGGTTTTCCCAGTAGTGATGTATGGAAGTGAGAGCTGGACCATAAAGAAGGCTGATCGCCGAAGAATTGATGCTTTTGAATTATGGTGCTGGAGGAGACTCTTGAGAGTCCCATGGACTGCTAGAAGATCAAACCTATCCATTCTTAAGGAAATCAGCCCTGAGTGCTCCCTGGAAGGACAGATCGTGAAGCTGAGGCTCCAATACTTTGGCCACCTCATGAGAAGAGAAGAATCCTTGGAAAAGACCCTGATGTTGGGAAAGATTGAGGGCACTAGGAGAAGGGGACGACAGAGGACAAGATGGTTGGACAGTGTTCTCGAAGCTACGAACATGAGTTTGACCAAACTACGGGAGGCAGTGCAAGACAGGAGTGCCTGGCGTGCTATGGTCCATGGGGTCACGAAGAGTCGGACACGACTAAACGACTAAACAACAACAACAAGTGGTAGTGGGTGGGGTAGCGGCAGCACTGACCTGACATCTCGTCAGTTGCATTGCTGCTGCTTATGAAGAGGTGAGGGCAGAGGAACAAGGCAGTGGTGAGGTTGATGTGGTGCAATCGCACCTGCAGAGCCCATTGAGTGCTCCTGCCAATGTGTTAGCACTGCGGCGAGCTTACCACCATCTCTAGCTCCCAGTAAGTAGCAGCAATGAGGCCAACCAGAGGTCACACCATGCCACCTAGTATTGCTTGCCATATCCCCCACGGACTAAACCTGGGAACCAGTTTTGACTTGCTGATTTGGCACAGGAGTTATAATATCAGTCATGAACAGTGGTACCTTGAGTTACAAACGCCTCAGGTTACAAATGATTCAGGTTACAAACGCCGCCAACCTGGAAGAGTGACCTCAAGTTGAGAACTTTGCCCCAGGATGAGAACGGAAATCGTGTGCCAGTGGCAGCAAGAGGCCCCATTAGCGAAAGCACGCCTCTAGTTAAGAACAGTTTCAGGTTAAGAAAGGACTTCCGGAACGAATTAAGTTCGTAACTAGAGGTACCACTGTATTTACTTCAGTGTATTGAGCAAAGGACATTCGTGTAGCAGGAATAATGCCTTTCTCCCCAGTTTGCCCAGAGTCTGCTTAGTTGCTGGCCAGTGAGCAGCTGAGGCAATCTAGGGGGCAGTTCAGCAGTCTGAGTGATGAGACAGCCACTCTAGAACATGCTTGAAACTTGCACTCCACCATTGAACTGGGATTTTAGCTTGCTCTTCTGTGGTTTAGCAAAGAGACTGTCACTGTTGTCTTCTCTCTGTGGGGATTTTCCTTTGATTTTCCTTTGACTGTCTGCTGGCTGAATTTTCCCTGAAAATTTACCTTCTCAGAGAAGCAAATCTTGCTGCCTTCGTTTTACCATAGCTCTGTGATTTCAACCAGGAAGAAGCCTTCAGCCCTTTCTCTTTTCCCTGTATTTCCAAGGCTTGGTATATTTATTAGGAAGTGGTTTGGGTCTTCCTCAGGTTGAATCCCAAATGCAGTTTTAAAAGAAATCTTGCATTTAAATAAAGAAGGCCGAATCTATCAGATTTGGTTTCTAGTTTTCCAATTTTGAGTTCAGTTTCTGCTTCTCCTCAACAATGGTAATGTTCAATGGCTCAGTACATTATTTATTTTCTGGTGAAAGAGCCACTTCAAACAGTCTGACTGAATGAGGGTCAAAACCATCCTGGGCATGCAATACGTCTATTCTGCTCCTGTAGCACCTTATGACATCTGCTAAATCAACCAGCATGCAATCGATCCTGTCAGTGGAGCTGATAGAAAATATATTTTGTCCGGAAGAATAATTTTCTAAAGAGGGGGTTTGATTATTTGTTCTGTAATATTATCCAATTGTTCTTTGACAGCTAAACTTGGTTGCATTTTACAAATGTCTTTTCCGTTAGAGGGGAAGTCAATAAATAAATTGATGCTACTGCGTTCATTGCCTGTCTGCGGTGAGTATTCTTAGATAATTGAATTAAATGCTGTATAAAATGAATGGTGTGCCAAAAGACATTACTCCTACATGGAGAGCCCAACTAATATATTATGAAGAATAGAAATGCGTCTTAAATTCACTGATGCAACAGACTGGAAGTAGAGCTGGATGCTTTATGAAGTTAGAACACAAAGGAAACTTGCCAAAGAATCATTTATTTCAACTTGGTTTTGTTACATTTTTATTTTCTCCTTATGAATTATTTCACATTTTAATTATAGTTAGAAGAAAGCTTTCCCACCAGTCTTATTAGCCAGCCTTAATTTGATTTTCTCTCTCTCTCCCCAAAGAAAATGTTATTTGTAGGTGCTATCCTGAATTAATTTGTCTTCATTTTTGTTTTATGTTTAGTGGATTTGGTCAATTGGTTAGTTTAAATGTTACACTGAGATTACTGTCAGGGTTTTGATTAAATTTGTGTTTTATTGCTTGCTGGCATATATTCTTCTCTTAAGCAAGGGTTATCCATGGCAATTAATCTTCTGATTCATTTGGTGACCTGCTTTAATTAAAAGTTAAGTCAACCACACCAGTCCTTGGTTTCAGTAGGGATTATATTGTTGGATAAGTTGTTCTTCAGTGGACAACACCAACTCATTTGAATCATGGCATAAAAAGGCACAAGGATTGGGCATGCTCAGTGACCACAGAATGCAGGAAGAGACAAAATGCAAAGCAAGGTGGGATGCAATTTAGGCACAGGGTTCTAAACCATGAAGGAACTTCAAATGAACAGAGCAGCCTCCCTACTGCAGAAGTTCCCTTTCAAAAACATGGAGGGTGATGGAGCCAAGTAACAAGTGGTATTTGGGGTTAGGAAGTGTTTTCCTGCTCACCTGTCATGTGATTCTAACTGGGATTCATATTAAGATTCATAAGCTTTCAGAACAAGCAGCTCCTTGAATGACTTTAACTAAGTTCCTGCAGCTGTTTTCTTACCTGCTTTGTTAGAAGTCATGGTTAGAAGTCATGAAGACTTCTGGCTTGCTTGCAGCAGATTGTAATTTTTTTTATTCTAGTGTACGCATTTTGACTGATACAGGTATGAGCAACAGGATATCTGAAATGTCTAAGGGGTCTTGATACAATTTTGTAAATGTACACCCTGTACTCCAGAGCATTAATGATGTTGAAAAGACGGGTCAAGATAACCTGCATGACTGAACACAGAAGCCAGCAAGCAAAACAAAGCAATTAAAAAATGACTTACCCCTGCCGCATGACTCCAATAGACTACAACCAGCTTAGTTTCTAAACATCATTGCTGTCGTAATAGAAGTAGGCATGCTGTACCGTACTGTAGTTTCATCTCTGAGATTTGTTTACTGGCCTTTAAAAAAAAAAGTCATTTGATTTCATTCTGGAGAACTGCAGAGATATTTTTCCATTTGAAACCAGGTACTAAAATTGTTCCTGAGGATTCATTTTTAGTTTTCTATCATTTTCAATTAATTGCTGGTTATCGTTTATCCAACTCTAGCATGTACTCAGAAGTGCAGCCATAAACACTTAAATTGTTTTTATTGCGATGTATTTTCTGTGCTAGGTGAAGTTATCAGAGCAACTATGGGAACATAACTTGCTTTCACAATGTACAGTACTTTAAAAATACATCAACAAGAAGCACAACGTCTGACCATCCAGGTTGGGCGTGTTTTATCCATATCTGTGAGAGGCATGGACATATCAATGTTTACCTTTGGATTCCACCACCCAATTACACCCAGTTGCATGTTCTGGTCTTTGTAAACAACAGACCTCACCCCAACCAATTGCTTTTGGAAAGTTGTTTCAGTTCAAAGCTGGTATATTGTGTGATTTTGGGGACTGGTATTAGAGACATATGAGTCCAAAGTACCCCTAGGCATGCATAACTAGCTGTCTGGGAAGCACACAATTAAGTCTCAATTGACTTAGTTCTAATATTCGGTGTCTTCATCTTGTCCTGAATGTCTCATTTAAATGTAGATCTTCTAAAAGAAGTTGCTACTGCACTGAAACATTCCTACTTACAAAGCAGTGAATGTTGTTAATATGCTCTTCACAGCCTCTGAAATATTCCAGCTACATCTTTCTACTTCTTAAAGAGAAGAAAATATGTGACTAGAGAGTTAGATTTAAAATGTTATATTGCCTAGCATGGGTAAGAGTGTGTGGTATTTCAAAGGATCTTCAATACAATTGTCAAATAACAGCATTTATTTCACGCTCCCCCCCCATTGCCCTGATCTTTCTTGACCTCTCATTATTTTTTAGCAATCTCTTTCCTTTCACAGATTTGGTGTCCACTTTCTACAGCTCCAGTTGAAGGCCCCAATGAAGATGGTTTATCTTGAATTATAGACTCTAGACAACTATTAGAAAAATTGGGTAGTAGTATAGGCTCATAGTCTCTGGGGGTACAACATTTTGAAAAGTGATTTGAATTCTTCAAAATCAATTCTTTGTTCACAAAGTTCAATTCATACACACAGTTTTGGGGTGGGCTCAAGAAGCTACAGCCTAGTCTTAAGCAGTGATTTTCCCAAATCATTTTTGCACGAAGAACAGTTTATATGAAATGGGGTGAATTTTCAAGACTGGGTGTGAACTTACTCCATAGTTCTTGCAACCTGCTGCTTCCAAGTGGGCACAAGATGGTAGCCATTTTTTATTTTGTCTATAATACCCTTTGTCTATAATACCCTTTGATGGTAAAGCATCAGTCAGAGGGACACTATAAGCAGCTGACCCCTTTTGCCTAGAATCCTTCTCTGAATACTACTACATAATCAGGTAAAATTGGTCAGATGACATTCTGGCAAAATAAAATTATGGCTGCCAGTTATGTAGCATCGCAAGAAGGCATTATGGATGAAATTAAATGGCAGCCATTGGAAGCCACAGGTATATTCACTCATATGAGGTCTCAAATGTAGAGACAGGCTTTCCACTTCATCTGTGAGAAGCTGGAGCCCACTTCCATGCATAGCTGCCAACTCTGTGAGAAGCTGGAGCCCACTTTCAGCATAGCTGCCAACTCTCCCATATTCCCTGGGAAACCCCCGTTTTTCCAGCTGTTCCCAGCCGAAAAAACGGATTATCCCCCCCCCCCCGGTTTATTCTGGCGTGGCAGCCATTTTGGAACTGGGCGGAGCAGCATCAAAAGTCACTTCTGAGCATGCTCCGCCCAGTTCCAAAATGGTGGCAGCTCTACTTCCGGTCTGTCCGATCCCTTATTTTTCCGGCAGGAACTTGGCAGATATGTCCATCAGTGGCAGACTTTGGGCTCTCAAATTTCAGTGGCGCTATTTGCAGTGCTAAAATTTGCCCCTCCCCGCCTCTTGTGCTTCGTTCTGCATGCCCTCCAACATTCCTGAGATGAAAATAGGGGCATTCTGTTCTAAATCAGTATCACTGCTAGCTAATTGTATTTATTGATTTGGGGTTTTCTTTTCCCCCTCAGGCTTCCCTAAATGCAATACATAAATTCAAAGGTTTCTGTGCTTAAAATACTGCAATCTTGGGTGTGTCCTCTAACAATTTTTGTACTTGACCAGAAGGATAGGCTCAAGTAGGTGATACTGATGTAGAGTAAAATGCCATTATTTTCATCTCAGGGATGTTGGAGAGTATGTGATCTACAGCATTGTTTTGGCACCCCCTGCAGCGTAGCACGCAGTGAGATCACACCAGTTGCACTACCCTAAAACCACCTCTGATTCCATCATCTGCTAACTGCAGGAGTCAGAGCGAAAAGCAGAAAACCTAAACCTCCTTGTATGTCAGTTGTTCAGCAGCTGTACAAATGTCATTTGGGGATGCTGTGCTCCATTTTTCTCTAACGGCACTGTTGCTTTATTGTAAATACAGTTTCAGTAAAGAGAATTTCCACTTGGCCGACCCTTTCTGCAATATGCTATTTTTTTGGACAATTAATTTCATTTATCCCTTGTGAAGTCCAACTGGGGGTAGGGAGTGTCACCTCTCCTTTAACAAGTCCAAACTATAGCACAGTTGGTTTCCAATGACTAAGGTAATTAAGAATAATTACATGCTAGCTATAGTCACTGGGTACCAAGGCCAGACAGACAGAAAAACAAAAAGGCAAACAACTCTTTTTAAACTGGGTCTCTCCAATTGGGGGCCATCTAGGGAGCATGCTCAAAGATAAAATAAATTCAAATTGAATAGTGTCATGAGCTACCAGGACTTGAACTAGCAGCATTTTGCTTTGTGTGCAGTAGCTCATACGATGCTCAATGACTCACCACAGGGTAGCTGCACACAAACCCAAAATTTTCCCATTCAAGCCCTGGTAACTCTTGACAATCCTTAGCTTTTATCCATCCTTAGGAACACACACTTTGGTTCAGTATCATGTGTGTTGCATTGATTTTGGTCCAAGTCACTGGATTGGTTGAAGTGTGTGACTCGGGGTGAGTGCCAATTTTTACTTAATTCTCTTTCTATGTGGAATAGATGATTAGTTTTGTAGTGAAATAATATCGATCAGTTCCAACGAAATCTGTAGAGTGTCACATGCTTATACCAATGTCACATTAATAGAAACACTGAGTTGGGACACCTTCAGATGACAAAATCAATTAATACATGGCCAAGGTTTCAGCTATCCGTGGCATAACCTCTCCATTATTATTATTATTATTATTATTATTATTATTATTATTATTATTATTATTATTATTTATAAGTGAGCATGAGTGGCTGGAGGTCTTCCCTTAATGCCATTTCAACATACATAGTTGATATATGGAGACCATACTATATCAAAGGAATAAACTCTTGTTTGACCTCTAGCAACCCTTCTGAGTTGCGTTAGATGCTTGGAAAGAGTCAGATCTCACACTTTCCCTTGCCATCCGGTCAGAGAGGGAGCTTGGCGGTCTTCTCAATGAGGGAACAATCTCCAACCAGGCAGTAGTAATCGGCATAGCAATTAGATCCTTTTGTATGGAGGAAGAGTCTAGAGCAGGCATCCTCAAACTTCGGCCCTCCAGATGTTTTGGACTACAATTCCCATCATCCCTGACCACTGGTCCTCTTAGCTAGGGATCTTGGGAGTTGTAGGCCAAAACCTCTGGAGGGCTGCCAGTTTGGGGGTGCCTTGTCTAGAGTCTAGTGACAAAGGCACCAGAGCTGGGTTTGGGTTCAGTGGCTGACCAATAATATTAGAGATAACATCGAAAATTCTTAATGTGGCCTTTTTCACCAAATGATCCAAGGGAACCATCATCTCCCCCCCCCCCCCAAGTGCTATTTTTCTGGAAAAAGATGTGCTGGAACTCACCATGAATGCCTCCCTTGTTCTCTTATAATGGCAATTGTACCCACCTGAGAGGTGCCAGAACTGAGTTATGCTGAGTTCTGTCTCGGGGGGGAGAACCCTCCCCCCACCCATATAAATGAGTCATGTTTTAGTTTCCTGAATGGAATTTGTCTTTT
This sequence comes from Zootoca vivipara, assembly GCF_965207765.1. Classification (NCBI taxonomy): domain Eukaryota; kingdom Metazoa; phylum Chordata; class Lepidosauria; order Squamata; family Lacertidae; genus Zootoca; species Zootoca vivipara. The sequence goes on from NC_142586.1 coordinate 78,985,955, forward strand.
TTTTTCTGCTTCTAAATACCACCAGCAACAACAACAACGAATCTTCAATGTGTCCCTCCCCACCACCACCTCTTCTTTTTTCCTATTTGCATTGGATTTAATTGTCACGATTATTACAGAGTTCTGCTTTCCATCGACTGCTTATACTTCTTGCTTTCAGCTTCAGCGGGGCTATTTTTTTATATCTTTGGCGGACAGGACAGGGAGAGGTTGACTCATAATAATAACCCATTACAATTCATTGTTCCAGGGACATTTTTTCCCTACTTTCCTTTTTTCCCCTTGCAGCTTGTTATGTCTTAAGAATCAGAATCCCATCTGCGATGTGAAATCAGTAGCTTTCTCCTCCTCCTCCTCCTCCTCCTCCTCCTCCTCCTCCTCCTTCTTCTTCTTCTTCTTCTTCTTCTTCTTCTTCTTCTTCTTCTTCTTCTTCTTCTTCTTCTTCTTCTTCTTCTCTCCCTATTCAGTCTACATGGACTAATTATGAATAGAAATATGGGATTCAGTGGGGAATAAGGAAAAGGCTCTTTAAAATTTGATGTCAGTAGTATTCAGCTTAAAAATGCATTAGCAAAATGGGTGCTAAAAATCACTGAAGGTGCATCGGGAAGTCAAAAAATATCCCCTTTGTAAAGCTGTCCCAAGATAAAGCACCCAAGGTTTTTATCATTATGTAAGAATTCCTAAGGAGAACTTCTTCTAGTTCACTGTTGATGCTTCCTAGTCTAAGATTAAGGGGGAAATCAAAGAGGAAAACGCCACAGAGATTTCAAGTCATCTGTTAATTGTAGTGCATTGCAAAGAAGCAGGCAGATGGAAACTTACTGTACAGAGGCTCCAAATCAAAATGGATGGCTTGGGTGGTTTTAAGTTGGGAAATGTTAACAGATGTTAAAGATTTTTAATTGAGTGAATTGCAAAAAGTACAACGAGAATCTGAGATTCTCACCTGCTCCCACTGGGCCTCATCCACATGTGTTTTGATTTTTTAAAATCCGCTTAAATGTGTTATGAACGTTTTGTTGGACCCCATGAGTGTATCATACTCCCTGAATAATCCAATTAATTTTCAAGAAAATATCCCAAAATGAGCCATAGTGAGTCTCTCCACATATAACAAAGTTTCAAGTTCATAGCCGTGAAATATAACCGCTCTCATGCAGTTCATTTGCCTACATTTGCTTTCATGCAAACCAGCTGAAATGTGATGCTTCGTTTACCTAACAGCATGAGCTACGATTTGTATTCCAATGATGTAAGAGTTGTTTTTTATCTATAATGGTTAAGACATCCTTTATCATACGCCCAAAGTAAAATATCTAAACAAATCTGGAGTTCCTTGTTCATGCAAAACATCCAATAAACTTCAAGGGAAGCAAAAAAAAAAATGGTTTCACGAAGACCAGCATTCGACCCCACCTCAAGAGCTTTACACATATATACCCATAGAGGGTTGTTTCTAGCCCTATTCATGAAACACGTAGAGTCTGTATCAGGAAAGGCAGCCCTGTATCAGGAAGTTTTTAATGTTTGATGTTTTATTATGTTTTTATATTTTTCTGGAAGCTGCCCAGAGTGGCTGGGGAAACCCAGCCAGATGGGTGGGGTATAAATAATAAAATGTTGTTGTTGTTGTCATCATAGAATCATAGAGTTGGAAGAAACCACAAGGGCCATCGAGTCCAACCCCCTGCCAAGCAGGAAACACCATCAAAGCATTCTTCACATATGCCCATAGCTGCCAAGTTTTCCCTTTTCTCGCGAGGAAGCCTATTCAGCATAAGGGAAAATCCCTTAAAATAAGGGATAACTTGGCAGCTATGCATATGCCTGTCAAGCCTCTGCTTAAAGACCTCCAAAGAAGGAGACTCCACCACACTCCTTGTTGTTGTGGTGGTGGTGGTGGTGGTGGTGTTAAATTCACCATTAGGCCCTCATAACTAAAGCCCTCAGTTTCCAAGATCAGCCATGAAGCTTACTGGGTGACCTCGAGCCAGTCATTCGTTCTTAAGTCTTATTTTACTTATAGGGTGGTTGTTGTGAGGATGGGAGTGGAGGGAAATCCATGCAGCCAACTGTATTTTTCATAGATGAGCCATGCTAGACATTGCAGTCAGGATGTAGAGAGAATGAAAGCAAATTATCTGAGCAGACATGTTAGCAAGATCTCAGCCTCACCTACTCTGTTTAAGAGAAGGTGTAAGAACTTTCCAGTCAAGGAGGGTGTGCAAGTAGGAAGTAGGGCTCCGCTGAGTCTCTCTTCCCCACTTCCACCCCCGACATTCATGTGTCCTATGCATATATCTGAAGGGGTGCTATTAATCAAGGCTGTGTTGGGCCTTTTGTTTTGACATGCATGCCTATAAATATGCTGGGAAATCTTGATGGTGATTTGGGCATGATTCCAACCTGTTTGGATCCAAGGCTTTGGATCTGAGATTTGTTTGAAAGCAGGATGCCCTGTAGCTCCCTCATACGTGCTGGTGGGGTCCTTGGGGGGCCACAAGCCCACTGCCTGTCTTTTAATGATGTGTTGCTTCTGTTGCCGCCATGGTACAACTTTCAGTAAACTATTCCCATTTACTACATATCTTCAGCAGGATCTCAAGAATTTATTATTTTGAAACAGAAGTGCAAAAAGGAGACTAAATTAAAAACATAACTCTCCTTTTTATTGAGGAATTGGGGTTTGGGTGTTTTTGCCAGCTGTTTATAAGAGGCAAACATTGTCTGTCTTTCCTTGTGCCCAAAAATGAAACAAAACATGTTATTGCATTATTTTAATGATTTCTTGTAAGTCATTCCCAAAATGCTATTATTTCTGCAGATTTTTATTTGCTCTTCCTAGTGCAAAATCCTTGGCTAGATGACAGTAATACATTGTATAGCATAAATATTTGGGCTAAAAGTATGTTCATCAGTGGATATATGGCTGCCATTTTAAAGAGGTTAATACCCAATAAATCTATTTAAAATTTGTACAGATAAACCTCATGTACTTATTGTTATGAGAGAGAGTTTGAAACAGCCAACAGTGAAGGCAACTATAATTCAAAAAGTAGCTTCTTTTGTATTTCCAGATTTATTGCGTTTTGAGTGAGGTCTCCTCTCAAGGCCCTTCACCTTGAGCAAATAGATAGACTATCTCCGATTATGACCCACTTATTTTTTATAAATAGCATGCTATAAATACCAGGATGCTAAAAGTTATATTCAAATGCCAGTGGTTGGAAACCACAGGTATCTTTATGGATCATAGCCAAAGATTTAAACAAGAAAAGTAACCCATTGTTATCAAGGGCCTGGAGAACTGATTATGTTACTGCTCTTCCTTCAGTTAACCTATTATCTTGCACCAATTAGGTAAGAAAACCTTTGTCGCCGCACCGTAGGATATCGGCAGAATTAGCAGGTGGTACCCAGACCCCAACAGGTGTTACATGAATCTCTCATTTCATCTATTTGCATTTATGGATGAACTTCCCACCGTGGCAACCAAATGATCAAATAACCGAATGATCTTCTTTTACTATATTGCATTTATGATTTCATGGGAGGGGGAATTTTACATCTCGGTTACTTTCTTCTCCAATTAAATGAAGGGCTCATTAACACTAAATGGACATTTCCTTCCTAAAGAAAAAAGAAAAAAAAGATCAGTTTTAAAAACAAATGTTTTATTTTATTTATTTATTTAAGAACTTGATGAGATCATCCCCTACCAGCTTGTCCCCAGGAAGTACGCAGGCACCTTCCTAGCATCAATGATGCATGTGTTTAGGAGTGGGCAATGCTCTGTCTCTCACCAACCGACCTCCAACCAGTTGCCATCATTATGATTGCGGGGCCTTTTCCTCGTTCCCTCCCTTTCCAGGCAAGCTCCCATCACAACTGCTGGTGCCTGCAGGCTCTTTTGCTTGGAGATGGGCTGCTCCCAGAACAACTGTGCCAGCTGTCATGATTCTAATCAGAGACATGGCTCCAAAGGTCCTACCTCCAGCTTCATCACAGCTGCTCCATTACATCTGCCGCTGCTGCTGCTGGGGCTGACCAAAGACAAGCAGGCAAAATTTCAAGTAAAAGGAAAACACACAATTTGGGCAATTTCCAGCTGCTCCATCCATATCGGTGCTATCATAGAATCATAGAGTTGGAAGAGACCACAAGGGCCATCCAGTCCAACCCCCTGCCAAGCAGGAAACACCATCAAAGCATTCCTGACAGATGGCTGTCAAGCCTCTGCTTAAAGACCTCCAAAGAAGGAGACTCCACCACACTCCTTGGTGGCAAATTCCACTGCCGAACAGCTCTTACTGTCAGGAAGTTCTTTCTAATGTTTAGGTGGAATCTTCTTTCTTGTAGTTTGAATGCATTGCTCCGTGTCCGCTTCTCTGGAGCAGCAGAAAACAACCTTTCACCCTCCTCTATATGACATCCTTTAATATATTTGAACATGGCTATCATATCACCCCTTAACCTTCTCTTCTCCAGGCTAAACATACCCAGCTCCCTAAGCCGTTCCTCATAAGGCATCGTTTCCAGGCCTTTGACCATTTTGGTTGCCCTCTTCTGAACACGTTCCAGCTTGTCTGTATCCTTCTTGAACTGTGGTGCCCAGAACTGGACACAGTACTCCAGGTGAGGTCTGAACAGAGCTTTCCTGACCTCTGTGGCATGTCTTGTTGTGGTGGCATTTAGTCCCGCATTGGGCAAATTCTGGGCAACTGCTGTTCTTTGCACCTTTAATCCTGTAGATTTGACAATATGCTCCATTCTTTCAGAAGTGTGACAAAACTCCTCAGAAGGTAGTCCCTGCTTCCATGAGCCAGCCTCCTCCAGAGGCAATTAAACATTTGAGAATTTTCTTCTTGGTGAGAAGTCTTGAAATAAAGATGAACCGTAAACCTCAGTGCCTCTCACCTTCCACTGACCCCGTGTCCACTCACCAAGATGTTTGTTTCGATCAGCTAAATAATGAATCTGGACTTCATTTTCAGAAGGCTCAAGTTTATTCCCTAAAATGCAGCAGCTTGCTGACAGTGTTGATAAAATATTAGGTCATTGCACCTGTATTCAGTTGCCCGCGCTGAATGATGATACGTGCCTTTCGTGGCAACAATGCTGTAACCTGACAACCCCAAACGGAGGTGCCTTCAAGATGTTACAGCTGTGATAGGAGCTGCTTCATCCCACAGAGTTCTGGAACAAGGAGCAGGGCCTCTTGCCTGGAGGCCAGCTAGGGATGAGGGATCTGTTTAGGTTCCATTTCCATTTTAATGAACTAATCTACCTAATTCCTGAAACTTTGCACAGAATCGTTCAGCTGCACGGCCCATTTCCAGGTATAGCAAATTTGTTGAGTTTCCCAGGGGGTCCAAAGGATGAGGAAAGCCTTCCCCCTTCGCTTATGGCTCTTTCTTCACCTTCTGTGCTTGCCTCCCCCTCCAGCTGTTAATAGGGTTATGGCAGATACGGTAATTAAGAGTGAATCAAGAAGAAACAGGAAAGTATTTTCTCTGTGACATTTGAACCTTGCACTGCACTCAGAAATTGGGAGGGCAGTGTAACTCTTTGGGTGACCTGTAACTTTCCATATAATCTGAATGTTTTCCCTTCTCAGCATTTGCATTTCGTTTTACTCGGAATAACATCCAACCATTTTAGCAAATAGATATAGAGGTGTGCACACAGAGAATGCAGTGACTTATTCAGAAGAGCTGGATTGTAAATCACTTATCCTGGATAAAAATATTCTTACCTGGAAAGATTGTGCTTTATAAGATTGGGGGCGGCCCACCTTCATCTTAGCGAGCTTTATGATGGTTCAACTCTGGTGTTTTTATTCTTTTTTTCAGAAAATCGCATTTTTTACATCATAAAGAAAAAGAAAAAGGCATTTATTATATAAATGTATATATTAAATAAGTTTGCATAGAATACAAAATGTAGGGGTAAGCTCAGGCCCCAAGATTTCCCTTGTGTTTGAATTTGCACATTTTGTAAAATTTCAGTTTTTAAGTTCTCTGCTCTCTCCAGTTCTATCCGTGCTATGTGTTCGGAGCCATTGTTAATAAAACTAAGTTCTCTTTTCTTCATTCACTATAATGCAAATCCAAAAAAAGGCCGTAACTCCCCGCCCCCCTCTTTGGGGCAAAGTGGGTGAAATTTACAGGCACAGGAGCTCTTTCAGAGTGGATCAATTCTGTCAAATTGTAAGCAGATACAAGGGATTTGCAGATACAACAGGAATCATAGGGCATGGGTGGGGGGGGTAGTGGTGGTAGTGGTCATGGGGGACGCATGGAAGAAAGATGGGTGTGGGGAAAATGTCTCCCTCCCAGCAAGGAGCCTGTAACACCAAAGGTTGCTGGTGGGATGTGCTTCTCTTCCTCCCCCACACATTGTTGGTTATATAGCCTCTTCTCCATGGGGAAACAGAGACCTCTTCACAACTACACAACTTTTAGAAGACATCTGAAGGTGGCCCTGTAACAGGAAGTTTTAAGTGTTTGTTGTTTTTACTATGCTTTTATATATGCTGTAAGCCACCCAGAGTGGCTGGGGAAACCCAGCCAGATGGGGGGGTATAAATAATAAAATAACATTGCCATTATTATTATTATTATTATTTCCTTCTTGTATATGTGGATTTTGTGCATATTTGCCTACAGTTCAAAATGGTAGACGTTCAATTATTGTAATACCGGTAGACATGGGATGAGGGAGAAAGAGAAGGATGACTCAGTAAAAAAACAAATTCTCACATTAGAAGGCCTGATTGCCTTCTCCAATCTGTGTTCAGTTGATCAACACCTGTTTTGTATAATTACATGTGACGAGTTCAGAACACAAAACTCAAGAATAGTCAAAACACAAAGTTACAGCTACTTTTAATTGGCTATAAAATATCACTTTTTCTGTTGCATCTCTTATTAATAAAGTAATTACTTTCACAGTGTGATTAGAAATTCACATTCTATAGCAAGAAAACAGCATCTTGGCTAAAGGACCATAGGTCTATTTGCACATTTGCCTCTCACAGGAACATGAGAAGCTGCTTTGCACTGAGTCAGACCTTTCATTCCTCTAGGCCAGTGTTGTCTTCACTGACTGGCCATGACTATCCATAGATAGATAGATTCTTTATTGCGGCTAAAAGCCCACACAAGCGAAATACACCCTACCCTCTCATGCAATACCATCTATATGTTGAGGGAAAGTCTGAAGAGGGTAGGGTAGCCTGATTTACACATGATGTGATTTAGAAGACACCACAAACAGTTTCCCGGGGAGAGAGAGAGAGAGAGAGAGAGAGAGAGAGCAGGTTCACTTCTTCACATCTTCCCCAAAGAAATAGCTGATGGAGGAATTAGGGTAGGGCCAGAAACCCCAGTCCCCCCCTACCCCCCTCTCTCTCACACACACTTTGTAATAGCACGAAGGATGAACTCCTGAACAGGGCAAAGTGTAGTGATTTATTCAACTTACCTTACCTGAATTTTAATGGGGACAGTTCAAAGACATCAGAGATAAGGCACGTTTCATGCTTCTTGGAGGTTTCCACCATTGCCTCAAAGGGAATCCTTTGAATGGTCTTCAAATCCACTTGTGGCAAGTATTTTGCTGTTGCCTTCAGGTGATAAAAGCAGCAAACAGAAATAATACTATATATTTTCACAATGTTATGTTTTCTGTTCTGGGACTGGTTTGCTTTCCAGGTGCAGGTACTTCAAAAGAAAGTACAACAATTTGTGGAGAAGAAATATCTGAAGGTGGAACAAAAAAAAAAGTTGCTTTCAACTTGGCCTGGGAACTATAGGATCACTAGGACCATAGCTGCCAAGTTATCCCTTTTTTAAAGGGATTTTCCCTTATGCTGAATAGGCTTCCTCGCGAGAAAAGGGAAAACTTGGCAGCTATGACTAGGACCCTTCTACATCAGGAAATGCATCAGGAAAGTATTTTCTGGGAAGTTCCAAGCAAGTTATTTAAAAAACAAAACAAACACACACACACACACCTAAAGACTCCTAGTTGTATTTGATTCAGAAGTGTAGATCACACACTGCTTTACTGTCCCTCCTCTTTCATCTTATTTACCCTTTAGGGGCTTCCCACAACAATGGATATGAAAAAAAACACAAATGCAATCAATGAGCACTGATGTAGATACCCAGCTCTCTGCTCAGAAGCAACAAGGCAGAGTTGTGCAATAAAGCACAGCCCGCAACCATGTTGCCATTAAATCTCCCTCTGTCAGCATTGAGGAATAGCCTGCCTGTGTTTTAAAAAAGGATTCCATTGAAGTTTTTCCTTCACCTTTGCTAAAATTTACAACATGACATTTCAGGATAGATATAAACACAACTCCTACAGTTTTCCAAAGTGGCTGGTATTGCCAAAGGATACTTTTCTGCACCCCCCCTCCCCCTAGTATTGACACAGCTGTGGTAGCAAGGCTACTGGCATTTAACACTAGATACACATTTTTCATTTCATTACTACCAGCTATATTTCTCTCTTTTTTTAATAAAAAAAAACCCCATTAAGGTAAATGTGGAAAGTTGTAACTAACACAATTGATGATCCTTTCTTTTTGCAGGTGGATGTACATCTCTTAAATGCCTATACTTTTTACTGCAATTTTTTTTTGCTAAATATAAATTCACTGGGAGGTACAGGACCAGTTAATAGAAGGAAGGAGCTTCTAAACCTCCTGTCTATTCTGGCTCATGTGATGTTTTCCCCATTTTAGGGTGTTAGGAATGCTATCCAGTCTGAAGTATTAAAGAATCCTTGTAAATATTATTACCATAAATTAAACGAGGGTGCTATATTTAAGACTTGGATCCCAGCATGGTAATGAATAAAAGGCTTAGTCTAGATTCTCTATGTGTGCGTTTTCCACCCTTACTGAACAGACACCTGAGTTTACCGTTTTCTTGATGATCTCTGCCAGAGTACACTCAACTCTTGTAAAGTGCCTTAGGTGCCTCGCTAAGACTTCCTAACTTTGATGAAGAGCTTGAAAAACCTTATTTGACCCAACTCATTCCAAAACAAACTAAACTCTCTACGGCTCAAATGGTTCCTCAGTCTTAGTTACGCGCAAATATGGTGCGGTTAATCAGTTGGCCGCTGCTGAGAACATTAGAGAAAGGGAGCATTTATCTCCGGGGCACGGGGAAGGAGCGGCTATCCAAACTAAGGCCGCCACACCAAAAATAAAGACAGATGTATCAGCATCAAGCCAAAGGAGCTCAGTCACAATAGGGCATCAAGCAATTTCTCCAAGTGCTCTCCTCAGTGATAATACACTTCCCTGTCAGGACCAATCAGACTGATGGTAAAGAACAACGCAGGCATTCTTTTCAACTATCCTGCCCCTTTGTTTCCATATTTCTTTTTTTAAAAAATCAGTATTGTTGCACTGGAAGGAGAAAATATAGGGTGTAGCCTGCGCTGTGTTTATGAATCTTTGGTTTGTGCAGCCATTAGGTTTTCTTACAGCGAATTCTTCCTTCTTTAGCCCTCTGATTGGAAAGCAGGGGTTCAAAGTACACTTAAGTAATTCTGCACCAACTGAAACGTGGCTTCATCCAGACAAGGATGGACTCCAATGTCTGCAACGACCTCCCACCCTCTGTGCTGGAGCCAGCGGCATTTCAAATACAGGTAGTTCAAATATTACTGCAGTGTGTGCCATAGCCCAGGGCAGCGTAAAGCTGTGAAGATGGTATAAAATCAAGTGTGCTGGTGCCACACACTCCCTCTGCCACCATTTATATTGCGTTCCAACTCATTGAGGGTGACTGTCTGAAGTCGGGATCCTTTTGCTTCCAGAAGGCTCCCCACACATTTTAGAGTCAGAAGGTGACATAAATAGTGATGGAAAGGGGCAGAACTATTGCATTCATTCCCCAGTGCACCATCTCATGTGTTACATTGCCCTAATTGTAATGACTGCATAGGGCTTTTGTCTTAGATCATCAAAATGGAACTCCTGGGCACTGGCTTTATGTTGTTGTTGTTGTTTAGTCGTTTAGTCGTGTCCGACTCTTCATGACCCCATGGACCAGAGCACGCCAGGCACTCCTGTCTTGCACTGCCTCCCGCAGTTTGGTCAAACTCATGCTTGTAGCTTCGAGAACACTGTCCAACCATCTCGTCATCTGTCGTCCCCTTCTCCTAGTACCCTCAATCTTTCCCAACATCAGGGTCTTTTCCAAGGATTCTTCTCTTCTCATGAGGTGGCCAAAGTATTGGAGCCTCAGCTTCACGATCTGTCCTTCCAGTGAGCACTCAGGGATGATTTCCTTCAGAATGGATAGGTTTGATCTTCTGGCTTTATACCAACCATCAGTTCTTGCACTTAAACCCAGAGAAGAAAACACCCCAAAACTCTTTATGCCTCGACATTTTCGTGAGAGAGTTCACTACAAAAGTCCCCACTGTTTGCACCACACCTTGCTATGGAACGTGCCTCTATGTCCCTCTATGTCCCGAATGAAATGTTGAGTTAGTGGCGTGATGAAGGCTCTTCTGGCTCCTTCATCTCAGTCTCTCTCTGTTTCAGGAGCTTAGCTTAGTTCATTTACTGAATTTATGAATCACTTCTCACAATGTGAGCTATCTACCAGAATAAAATAGGGTGATGCAGTAATCAAAACGCATAGACATATTAAAAACACATCCAGAGTGAAAACATCCATTCACTGGTGCTGCCAAGTGCCCAGGGAGAGCATTCCATAGATTCAGAGCTACTGCAGATAAGGCCCTGTAGCGTATTCAGCTCTCAATACGGATTAAGTAAACACAGAAACAACTTAAAGAACATGGGGTGGCACCTCTAGGGGGGGGACCCTGCAGAATATGTGGTTGAAGAGGAAGAGGATTGTTGTTGGTAATCAAGACTGAGCATCAAGTCAAAAGAATGCCTCTAATGTGCCAGACCTGTGGACTTTGGTTTTCTTTTGCTATAGCATTGTCTGTCTCTGTAATGACTTGAACCTATGAAATGACAAACCACTCTTGCTTGAAAAATGTGCTGCTCTATTGAGCCAAGCACATTATAAGACATTCAGTTTGTAGTGATCTATGGTCCCAAATGAGCTGGGAAAAGGAAGGGTTGTATGAATTCATTGCTATGATTTATACCACCCACCTGCATAGCCCCCCAATATGGAGTTTTGTAGTATGTCAGGATGACATTTAGACATACCATTGAAATGCAAAGTCAGAAAGCAGTGGTGGCTTGTGGTGTTACTAATAAAAATGGCTGAACTGCTGTAGGTACGCTGAACAAGGAATCAGAGCTTTCTTACCATCACATCTCATTAATTGAAATGTTTTTCTTTCTTTCTTTTTTAAAAAAAACAACCCTAGAAAGGAAAGGTGACATTTGGTAACCTTCTTAGAAAACTCATGTACTTGTAAACTGGAATCATTCCCTATTCAGCTGTTTTGTCAAGGCCGGAACAACCTGTACAAGATTAGCATTAGTTTTAAGGCAAGGTGTCGTGCACAAATAAATGAGTGATATTTTGAAAGCTGTATTCTTCAACTGTTCACATTTATTTCTAGGCAGGCTGATGCTATGCATGTTTCCATGAAAGGAAAACCAAGTACAAAGAGACTTAACCCCAATTAAAATGTGCATGTGATTGCAGATCCAAACTAGGTGATCAAAAGTTCCAATCTTGATTGTTAGGTCAGAAGCTGGAAGGTCTGCTTAAGCACATTTCCACACATTCGATTGAAATTCCTACAGAGCCTCTCCAGCATGATTTATTTGAATCCATTGCTATTGTAATACAGAACAGAAACACATTTGCAATTTAAACGACTGCTATAGCTGTAGCCTGTGTTAGTTTGACATCTACATGTTACCACCCTCCAGACCTCTTGCAGAGGAAGAACGTGAAGAAGGGCTTCAGAGGATGATTGCAAGGTTTGGGTCAGTTCATATGAGGGGAGGCAATTCTTGAGGTATTGTGGTTCTGAGCTGTTTAAAGCTTTATAGGTCAACACTAGCACTTTGAATTGGGCCTGGAAACTAATTGGCAGCTAGCAATTGGACCAGGATTGGCCTTATACATTCAAACCTTCATGCCCCAGTGAGCAACCTGACCGCTGAATTCTGCACCAGTTGAAGTTTCCAAATTGTCTCCAGAGGCAACCTCACATGTTATGTGTTGCAGTAATCTAACCTAGAGGTCACCAGAGCATAGACAACAGAAGTTAGGGTCTCCCTGCTCAGAAAGGGGTGCAGCTAGGTTACCAGCCATAGCTGATAAAAGGTACCCCCAAACTGTGTACCTGTTTCTTCAGAGGGAGCAGGCAACCTCCAATCAATCCAATCTAGGGAACCACTCACTAACAGTCCCTCAGTATTATTCAGATTTTGCTTTAGTTTATTGGCTCTCATCCAGTCCATTACAGAGACAAGACAGTGTTCCAGCACATCCACAGCCACACCTCCAGATGAGAAATAGACTTGAGTGTCATCAGCATATTGTTGACAACATACTTCAAAACTCTGGATGATCCTGCTCAGCAGTTTTATGTAGATATTAAACAGCACAGGGCATAAAATCAAACCCCGAGGAACTCCACATTGAAGACTTCATTGGACCAAACATTACTCCCCAAGAACCACCCTCTGGAAATGACCACCCAAGTAGGACCAGAGCCACCCCAAATTATGGTCCAATTATATGTCTTCAGACTATAGTACTGTATCCACATTATAGTATCCCAAAAGCATCCTTGTAGGATGCAATATGTAGTACTGACCTAGCACTGCTTGGTTTGGATAGCAATGTTATGCAACATAGGTTTCATGCCATCAAACAGAAACCCTGGACCTTATATTGAAGAGTAGGTAAGAAATCTTGGCTAGCATTCAGTGATGTTTTACTCAGAGTAAACTCATTTAAACGAAGAGACATAGCTAAGTGAGGTCCATTCATTTCCATAGCTCTACTGTGAGTAAAACTCATTTGAATACCATGCCTAATACATAAATAAATCCTGAGAGCAAATGGTTTTTACTCCCCTCTTCCCTTAAAATAATTATGAGGTGGCCAAATAGTGTGCATTCTTACTTGTATTTTTTCTTCTTCACAACTTTGCACTCGCTTCACCAGCCAACCTTTCAGCTTCCTGGAATTAGGTATGGTCAAATCTGCCCATTTTGGTTTCCCCCTTCATTTTTGCAGTCTTTAGTTCAGTTCGACACACACATATATATATATTTATATATTAAAAAGTTGTCATGAAAATTCATCAGTATCATAGCGTGAATTTCTCCTAATACACATGTCTGTATGCACTTTGGGCTAATATACATATTTGAAATTTCCCCTAATATTTTATGCTATTTTCATGAATACATGCATTTTTATACACACTTAACCCTAGTATGTGCACTTTTGTACATTCTGGCTGGAGAACTGGATTGCAAGATTGGGAGACGTGCAAATTTTGAAGGACGGGTGAGTTTTGGTTCATATGGCATTTTGGAAAGTGCTGACTAGGTAAGTACACCTTTAAATGTGAACTGGATTGAATGTCTGCCCCGTGCCTACCTGGAATGCCTGTTTGTGGAGGGGTGGTGTGAAATCAGGATGTCCTCTACTGAGCTTCTCGAGAAGAGTGGCTGGAGAATGCCTGTGAAGCACTCCAGAGGAATATTTTTTTAAGCAGTGCAGGGTTTTGAAAAAAGCTTAAGCCTTCATATTTGAAGATACTCTATAGCAGGCATGTCAAACCTGCGGCCCTCCAGATGTTTTGGCCTACAACTCCCATGATCCTTAGCTAGCAGGACCAGTGGTTGGGGAAGATGGGAATTGTAGTCCAAAACATCTGGAGGGCCGCAGGTTTGACATGCCTGCTCTATAGCATGGGTAGGCAAACTAAGGCCTGGGGGCCAGGGGCGTAGCAAGGGGGGTGATGGGAGCGGGCCGCCCCTGGTGCCACCCTGGGGGGGGTGACACTCAGCGTGCCCCTCCCTGGCCCGCCCCTTGCCTCCGCCCATGCGCGAAGCAAGCCCTTTTACTGGGCGGCAGGGCAACAGCGCCTCCCAAGCTGCCCATTAAAAACCCTCGCTCCGCTGCTTGCCGGCGGCCACTCCAGCGCCATACGGATGGTGCCGGGATCGGCGCTGGAGCGCCGCCAACTCACAATACAGCACGCATGCGCAGCGTCATGATGCAGTGTGCATGCGCAGCGTCACTACATAGTGACGCATGTGTCGGACGGAGCGACACTGCACATGCATGCTACATGTGGCACCATGCATGTGCGCTGTGTAGCCTCTGCTGGGGGCTGGATCTGGCCCTCTAAATCCAGCCCATGGACAGTCCGGGAATCAGTGTGTTTTTACATGAGTAGAATGTGTGCTTTTATTAAAAATGTATCTCTGGGTTATTTGTGGGGCATAGGAATTTGTTCATTTCCCCCCTCCCCCCAAAAATATAATCCAGCCCCCCACAAGGTCTGAGGGACAGTGGACCACCCTCCTGCTGGAAAAGTTTGCTGGCCCCTGCTCTATAGTGTGCAACATTTGGACGTTCTTTCCCAACTTCAAGTCCCAAGAGTGTTGCTTGTCTAGTAACCCAGCCAAATATAATCTCTAATATCACTAACCTTTGAATTGGGTTCAAGGGATCTCTAGCAGTATGACCTGGCTGTAGCCATCTTATTTTAAAACACAATGTCAAATTTTACTTCAGAAGTCAGGTGCACACTCAACTCACTCTGAAATGCTAAAGGATCCATCTGGAAGCTGTCCCTAGAGTCAGTCAGAGGACTCTGGAGAGGAATGAAGTGCTTGCTTAAATGTTGCAGGAAGAGAGAGAAACTTCTTCCAAATGTCCTATTTTTATCACTTGCACCTTTGTGGGGCTGGGAATGGGAGAAGGGGAATCAATATTTTCCTTGGTTTTTTTTTTTATGGGAGGGAATGGCCCTTGCATATATTTATCCCCCTCCCCCCCCCAAAAAAAGTTATGTCCAACAGGACTTTGAAAATTCTGCCAAATATTATGTACAGTGTTTGCAACCTACTGGTTTCTGAAATACTTTATTGCCAGATCTTTTTTTGGAATGGAGATAAGAGTGCCATCAACAAACATGCTTTGTGAGTGTATTATGGAAAAACAGAACCATGCTAATCATTTTCCCCATTGTGATTTCCACAAGACCCAGTGGAGGAGACTTATTCTGATGCTAATTATCTCCAGATACTAAGGATGGGGATCAGGTAAACAGGGCTACATATATTTCATTATTGCATAAAAGTCTGGCTGGTTGTGATTCGCACCTGAGTGTGTGCTTTTTTCCAGTTTGAATAAATTACAATTCCTTTGATATATTTACTGCTTGCACCGTATAAATACAATACAAGGAAAATAGTCTTTCTGGGGATTTTATTTCTGCAGTACGAGTGGTTTGTTTGTCTTTTGTCTGCTTAAGCCAATATAATTAGGTCTGCTGCAGAGGACAGAACTATTCTGTCCATTGCTGCACTCCTGTGCCAGGCTTCTCTAGCATGACAGCGGGTTTTGCACTGTTTTCACCACCTGTGTGAGACTATGAATGATTCATGATTTAAATGATCCACTATAAAAAAAAAAATGCAGTGCAGTCTGTCAACCTATTTAGCGATGGGCTGATATTACTGCAGGGTTAGTTTTATGAATTGGCAGTGTGCTGACAACTGAATTTGAAAATAAACGTCTATGAAACTCATCTACTGGAGCAATTCAGAAATCAGCTGGTTGCAGACTATATGCATAATATTTGAAAACTCTGATGCGGCTGAATAAGATATCACATCTAGTTTATTTCTCCATTCAATTCCTTCAAATCCCACCACCCCAACACACACACACACACACACACACACACACTGCCAACACACGGTTGGGTTTGGGACCAGCCAAGAAAGAGTTAACTTCTGAAGCTGACAGTTATTTCCGTTTTAAATAAATTATATGGACTTTTGAAATGTGTGTTTGCCTCCTTCCATTGCTTCGGGCAACACAGATGGACAAATTCAGAATTCAAGAAGCAATGGCTCATATCAATCTCTCTCTCTCTCTCTCTCTCTCTCTCTCTCTCTCTCTTTTTCCTTTTTGGTGCTTTCCCCCCTCTACTTCAAATATCTGCTAGAGCAGCTTTTCCTCAGATAGTGGACTCCACCAAGTTCCTCCTTATTCTCCCGTCTTTTGTTGGCCTGGTGTCAGCACCAGAAACTCACCATTAAGGTGGCCAGTTCTGTTGGGAGAGGGATAGCTCCCTTACTTGGAAATGGTAGAGTGAGGGGAGTGGCTTATATGGCTGCGGGGGGGGGGGGGGCAAAGCTTTTCATAGAATCATAGAGTTGGAAGAGACGACAAGGGCCATCCAGTCCAACCCCCTTGCCAAGCAGGAAACACCATCAAAGCATTCTTGACAGATGGCTGTCAAGCCTCCGCTTAAAGACCTCCAAAGAAGGAAACTCCACCACACTCCTTGGCAGCAAATTCCACTGTCGAACAGCTCTTACTGTCAGGAAGTTCTTCCTAATGTTTAGGTGGAATCTTCTTTCTTGTAGCTTGAATCCTTTGCTCCGTGTTCGCTTCTTTGAACATGGCTATCATATCACCCCTTAACCTTCTCTTTTCCAGGGTAAACATACCCAGCTCCCTAAGCCGTTCCTCATAAGGCATCATTTCCAGGCCTTTGACCATTTTGGTTGCCCTCCTCTGGACACGTTCCAGCTTATCAGTATCCTGAACTGTGGTGCCCAGAAATGGACACAGTACTCCAGGTGAGGTCTGGCCAGAGCAGAATAGAGTGGTACTATTACTTCCCTAGATCTTGATTTTGGTACCCTTACGATCATGACAGATGTATCATGAAATAATATTGTATCTGATTTCTAATTATATAAACTTGTTCCCCTTAATTCCATGCACACCTTGTGTTACTGATTTCCCAATTTTTTAAAATTTCTTCGCTTTGTTTAACGAATTTATTTTGTCTTTCTGAAAATTAAATGTAAATTAATGCAATCAAACTTAGTACATTCTATTAATTTTAAATGTGTTATTCATCTGATTGAATTGGGAAACAATATAGTTTGTACTGGTAAATACACTATTATGGTACCCTGCTACATATCACAACAAACACACAACACTTGTCTTTGTCATATTTGTTTTTCTTTTATTCTCTTACATATAATGTGACTTGAAATGTGTGAAGTTACTGAAGAGTAAGTTGTGTGTTATTTCTCCCCCTGTAGATCTCAAGTGCAAGCCGGAACTGATCTTATCACACATCATTGGTTTAACTGCCAAAGAAATTAATGAAATAGGATTGCAATCGGTTGGATTGCAAATTTCAGGTCATCTTTGCTTTGGATTCATGCAACATCCTAAAAATGTACAGTGTGTAAAGTTGCCCTTTAATATTTAGATTAGCTAATAAATCTGCTCTGATTGCTTTAAGAGATCTGTTAAATGTTGACAAAATGGTGTGAAATGCTTTAGGTCCTATTTATAATATATATATATATCAGCTGTGATGGCTATAATAGCTGCATCCTTTACTCTCAGAAACAGATGCTGATACTGTCATATTCCCAGCCTTTGAAAACTCTCTTTATGTTTAGTCTTTTGTGTGCAGCATTTTGAATGCTGCGGTAAGAAATCTTTTTATATATACATTTTTAGAACAATGAGAATAGATATTGTTCTAGACACTTGTCCCAAACAATGTATTGATTTGCCAGCTGCATCCCTATTCATGCCCTACTTCAGGGGTGGGACACCTGCAGCTCATGGGAAAATCTTGGCCTGCCAAGGATTTCCCTTTAACCCCAAGGGTCATAGAATCATAGAAACATAGAGTTGGAAGAGACCACAAGGGCCATCCAGTCCAACACCCTGCCAAGCAGGAAACACCACCAAAGCATTCCTGACAGATGGCTGTCAAGCCTCCACTTAAAGACCTCCAAGGAAGGAGACTCCACTGCACACCTTGGCAGCAAATTCCACTGTCGAACAGCTCTTACTGTCAGGAAGTTCTTCCTACTGTTTAGGTGGAATCTTCTTTCTTGTAGCTTGAATCCATTGCTCCGTGTCCGCTTCTCTGGAGCAGCAGAAAACAACCTTTCACCCTGTTCCATATGACATCCTTTTATATATTTGAGCATGGCTATCATATCACCCCTTAACCTTCTCTTCTCCAGGCTAAACATGCCCAGCTCCCTAAGCCGTTCCTCATAAGGCATTGTTTTCAGGTCAAAACCATGTCTATCAGTCAGTCAGCTGGTGACACTTCCTCTGATGCGTGGATGATGTCAGCTGATGGGCAGGGTTTGGGTGCATACCAGTGCTGGTTCCCTGAAGGTAACCGGCATGCACAGCCAAAGAAGCAGGATTTAATTCCCCATTATATCCTGCTCAGAGCCAGTTTCCTGTGGGGAATTTAGCCTCATGCCATTTCAGGAGGTTTGAACTCTTAATGCACAGTTGACGAATGGGCATTAATTCTGCTCAGTTACTATATGCAAGCAAGTTCCCTGGGGAAAGCTGGGAAGGGCATATATCATTTGAGCAGGGAGCCAACTGCAGCAGTGCACTGACCACATTTTGAGCACCTTGATAGAGTTAAAGGAAAACCATTTCCCCCCTAGTTTTTGGGTTTTTTTCTATTTTAAACAAGTACAAACATTTGAGCTCATAATCATGAAGGGCTTTTGAAACACAAAGTTAATATTGCACCTGAAGTTTTTGTGAGAGAGATTCTGATCAAGAGACTAAATGCGTATGAGAGACAGAGAGAGAGAGAAGAAGAAGAAGAAGAAGAAGAAGAAGAAGAAGAAGAAGAAGAAGAAGAAGAAGAAGAAGAAGAAGAAGAAGAAGGCAAACCTCATTCTACCACAGAAAAGTCCAATCCTACTTCTGTTTGCAGGACCATCTGTATGCAGCCCAAGAGAAACCATTTTGAATCAGCTGTATCTTTAAAAACAACAACAACCCCAAACAAAACAAATTTAGCAGCTTTGCTTGTGTGGCTTCTTGCAACTCTTATTAGCTGATTTGCATTCAGAACACCAAGAAAGGTAAATCGGTCTTTCTGATAAATTACTCCCATATTTTTTGCAGATGATGCTGTACAGGCTGGAGATATTTCAAGAGGAAAGCAAAGGTGCAGAAAGGCTTTCTTTTCAATGAATCTCAAGGATGCATCTTAATTGCACGTCTCATGATTCTATCATATGGAAACCCGAGCAGGTGCCTGTGGAAAACCTGTGGAGGGATTCTGGACATGGGGAAGTATTACGGTAGTTCAGTGGCTAGGAGGGAGAAGAAAGGAGTAGGCTCAAGGAATTGTAGGAAAGGGCATACGCCTTCTGTTATTGCCAGTTGCCTTTTTTCCCCTCCAAGGTTCTTTCCTACTTTGTTTGAACAGGTCCCTCTAGGAATGGGTGAAATGGACTTTTTCCTCAGCAACAGTGGTCACTTGGGAGGGATAAATCTGTCAGTTTTGTCAGGATGAGCACCAGAATGGCATCATGCTTAGTGTGTTGGACTAGGACATGAGAGACCAGGGTTCAAATCCCCACTCAGCCATGAAGCTCAATGGGTGACCTTGGGCCAGTCACAGCCTTTCAACCTAACCTACTTCACAGAGTTGTGAGGATAAGAGGAGGAGGAAGACCTATGCACACTGTATTGAGCTCCTTGAAGAAAAGGTTAGGATATGTTAATAATACACGGGTGGCGCTGTGCGTTAAACCACAGAGCTTGGGGCTTGCCAATCAGAAGGTCGGTGGTTCGAATCCCCGCAACAAGGTGAGCTCCTGTTGCTTGGTCCCAGCTCCTGCCAACCTAGCAGTTCGAAAGCATGTCAAAGTGCAAGTAGATAAATAGGTACGACTACAGCGGGAAGGTAAACAGCATTTCTGTGTGCTGCTCTGGTTCGCCAGAAGCGGCTTTGTCATGCTGGCCACATGACCTGGAATTCGTATGCCGGCTCCCTCAGCCAATAATGCAAGATGAGCGCTGCAAGCCCAGAGTCGGTCATGACTGGACCTTATGTTAATAATAATAATAATAATAATAATAATAATAATAATAATACATAGTTTTCAGTAATACAGTGGTACCTCGGGTTACAGACGCTTGAGGTTACAGACACTTCTGGTTATAGACTCCACTAACCCATAAATAGTACCTCGGGTTAAGAACTTTGCTTCAGGATGAGAACAGAAATCGTGCTTTGGTGGCATGGCGGCAGCGTTAGGCCCCATTAGCTAAAGTGGTACCTCAGGTTAAGAAGAGTTTCAGGTTAAGAACAGACCTCCAGAATGAATTAAGTTCTTAATCCGAGGTACCACTGTATCCTATGGATACTTTTAGGTTATAAATTTTCATCACGAAATTTGGAGAAGTGTGACTTTCAAAGCATAGCTGTGTTTCAGTTTGCTTTTTGGCTCAGGAAGTGCAAATTAAGTTCTCCTTGAAAATGTAATGTAGCAGATTTCTCCCTCAGCCCTAGTGGTGGCAGAGCTGAGAACACAGAGCTTAGTGTGCAATGGTTTCAGTGGTGGCAGAGAGCAGAGCCCACTTAATAGCACTTCACTGACAAAATTACAATCGGAGATGGCTTCATTCAGCTTGCTGGGAAACAGCAAAGGAGGGAAAACATTTTAGTTGCCAGGGACCAGGTAGCAAAGTATGGGACTGAGCAGGTGAGAAGGAAATTCGGCAGAAAAAAATACTTTGCTGACAAACCAAATCAGCTCACAGGGGATCAGTCTGGACAAAACTTTCCTCCCAGCTGGAATGGCCTCATTCCTCCCACCAAGCCCTTCCAACCCATAGTTGGGCATGGACACAAGGCCCACAACTCTTGCAGTTGTGGGAACTGCATTGAAACTAGTCCTGAGGCCATGAGGAGATTTATATTCGCTCCTCAGGGATGTGTGAATCTGTCTGTTTTGGTTTCTCTCAGTTTCTCATATCCCCCCCCCCAGTCTTAAGTTCAATTCACAGTATTTCCATATCAGTCTGTATATATTGTCATGCTCATATCATAAAATATGCAAATTGGCCTAATACACAGATTTTGGCAAGCAATTTCCCATAATATAAGAATGAATGAATGATTTATTTCAGCTTTAAGCTCATATACACATAAAAATAGACACAGCGAGACATACTTGCTTTACAATTAATAAAATAAATATAGAACTAAAAATATAATAATTACAGATAATATAGAATTAGGAAAAACGATACGGTAAACGCTTTCAGGATTCATGTAACAATCCATTTCGCCTCTTATAGGACAGAACAGAAGTTAAAAATCTTGCCACTTGCAAGGTTACGAACGAATCAGTATCTTGCAATAGTAGGGCGAGATGAGTCTCTACTGGAAGTCCAGAGAATTTTTGGACTAGTGGACTCAATAGGTTTTTCCGGACAGCACTATACAAAGGGCATGTATACACTATGTGCTGAAGGGATTCCGTCGACTGGTTATCACAGCAACATAATACCGAGAGTCGGCCCTTAGAAAATCTATGAAGAAGGAATTTGGAGGGAAAAACATTGAACCGTGTTTTAATAAATGCAAAGCGATGGCTGGCAATAGAGAGGGATGATAAATAAGCTGGAACATGGGCGTACCCAGAGCGGGGCAGGGGGGGCAGCTGCCCTCCCTAGAAGCAGGGCCGGCGCAGCCGTGGGCAAGAGCGGCGTTGCCGGCGGGGCTGGTGGGCAGAGATGGAAGTGGAGCACAGCCCGGCGGAGCGCAAGTTCGGCGTTCCCGCCCACCTCACCGCGCCCTGTTGCACCCTCCGGCAAGGCCAAGTGCGGCGGGGAACCAGAGAGCGCGACGGGAAGCTGGAGGGCGCTGTGCGGCGGGCAGGAACTCACGCTCCATTGGGCTGTGCTCCGCCTCCGCCTCCACCACCTGACCCGCCGGCAGCGGTGCTCTCACCCACGGCTGCGCGCTCCACCTGGGCTCCGTAGCCCCGCCCATGTTCCCACTTTGTGCCCCCTCCCATCCCGTGCCTTGGCCCCACCCCTTGCTCCACCCTAGTTTTGATCCTGGGTACGCCCTGAGCTGGAACATGATGTTGGGAGTAACGCCCATATGCCGAGGCGAACATACCCCCCCCCAACATAAGATTACATTGCAGCTCTGTATCATCCAATCTCTGATTGATAATTTTTTTAGCTATGGTAAGATCAAAATTTAAAGTTTCTAGGGGGAGGTTCCAAAAAGCAAAAGCTTGGCATGGATCTTGCTGGCCCAGGGACTGGTGAATTCGTCATGCCATAAACATTGGGCTAGATAATAATCAGGTAATCTGTGCCAGAGTGTTAGCCAGTAGTTGAAAACCCGT
Source organism: Zootoca vivipara (assembly GCF_965207765.1). Taxonomy (NCBI): domain Eukaryota; kingdom Metazoa; phylum Chordata; class Lepidosauria; order Squamata; family Lacertidae; genus Zootoca; species Zootoca vivipara. The sequence goes on from NC_142586.1 coordinate 79,008,366, forward strand.
TTCCACAGAAGTGTCTCTAGCGAGGGGATCTTCAGTTCCAGACGTATAGCCGCATTGCTCACACATGAGGGAAGTTTCAATAGGTGGCATAAAAATTGATTTTGGAGGGTCTCAAGAGGGGGGAAATTTGCCAAGGCAGCCCAAAGTGGTGCGGCATAAGTGAGTATGGCAGCTATTCTCGCATTAAACACCTTCAACCCCGAAGGCACATGCAGAGCCCCATCTGTGAAATAAAACTGGAGAAGTGAGTGGGAATGTAAGTATTCCTATACAATACTTTTGCTAGCACATACATGTTTGCATGGATCTTTCCCCAAGATAGGCATTTTTCAGAGAACTGTATTGCAAAATACGGAGAACTTCAAGGGACAGCTGGGGTTCAGTCCATGCATTTAAAGTTCAAATCTCCACAACACTTTGTAGTATATATTCTTTAAAAACCTGCATGAAACTCCATCAGCATTTTAGTGTAAATTTCTCCCATTATACACGTTTTTGTATGCATTTTTTTCCCTATTATCCACATTATTGCCAAGTAAAGGTAAAGGTAAAGGGACCCCTGACCATTAGGTCCAGTCGTGACCGACTCTGGGGTTGTGCGCTCATCTCGCATTATTGGCCGAGGGAGCCGGCGTATAGCTTCCAGGTCATGTGGCCAGCATGACAAAGCCGCTTCTGGCAAACCAGAGCAGCACATGGAAACACCGCTGTAGCGGTTCCTATTTATCTACTTGCATTTTGACGTGCTTTCGAACTGCTAGGTTGGCAGGAGCTGGGACCAAGCAACGGGGGCTCATCCCGTCACAGGGATTCGAACCGCTGACCTTCTGATCAGCAAGCCCTAGGCCAAGTAATTTTTACCAATTAGATGCATTCTAAAGATTATTTTCACTAATGCATATGCATGTTCATCAGCACACTTACAAAGCTCCTTGACCACCCGTACCATTTTCTCCTTTGCTGTGCAAACTGTTTATTTTTAATGTGATGAAGAGTAAATAATTGTGGCACAATCCAGGTAATGCGTAGAGATGCATTCAAATAGGTTTCCTATTAATGGTGCAGCAACACTAAAAAGTGCTGGCCCTAGCAGGGACTATATTTTGGTGCTGGCATGGATGATATGCGTGCATGTACATATTGGAAAAGTGGTGATAGCTTTTAAACAGCTGTTAGAAGGCCAGATTTTGCCCCTTTTTGCTCCAACAATGGCCAAAAGTTGACTGGAGTGTCCCGTAACTGCATGCACACATCTTTGGATGAGATCACATCACTGGCAGAGGAATGGGGGGGCAGGGGGAGCGGGATACCATCGCGGCCACCTCCCCAGACACACACCGCGCACCCCCCACCATGCCGGGCGCCATGTCCCCGCAGGTGGCGCACCACACTCCAGGACACATGCCACGCCCCATGGACTAAATGCCACGCTCCCACCTGCTCTCCGCCCACGGTGCCGGAGCATGCAGCTTCGCCACTGGTTCACATAGGCCTTCCAAGGTCCATGAAATGTTAACTGCGACAGTCAATGTTCTCTCTTATTTTAACTGCATCTCGAGGGATTTCTGCACTATGCTTTTGAAATTATTTTTAGGCTTCTTTGCTACTATATTTCTGCACGTGTATCTTCTTCATTTAAAATTAAAATAGGTGCAGTTTTCTTTTCTTCTTTTTGCAAAATGATGTACCACCTCAGCTGCGGAATGCGGCAAAGCACAGCATTTTCTGCATCCTTTGAAATGTTGCCACCAGCGTCAGTGGCTCCCAAGAGATACGTTTCCTCCATTTGGTGACAGTGCTTCAAGCCCACGCAACCCCGTCACCTTGTCACACAACTAAAAGAACACAATAACATGTGCAAAGCTCCAGGGAAAGCTGAAATGCAAAAAAAGTTAAATAAATATCCTTCACACTTGGGGGAATGAGTTTAAAATTATTTCAGCTATATTAACTGAACTTGGCTTGACTCCGGCTTTGGTCTGGCTGCATTCTGGAGGTGGCAGAGGAGGAGGGATGTGATGAGGATTTTACAAGTTCCCCACAAATGGATTTGGAAGAGCTTTTGCTAACTTGAGTCACAACACAATGCACAACTACTTGGGAGCACCCCATACTGAGCACAGTGGGACTTAAGCACCTGAGGTAATGTGTTGCACTGTGCATGCCCTACCCCTTCTTTTGTTGTTGTTGTTGTTTAGTCGTTTAATTGTGTCGGACTCTTCGTGACCCCATGGACCAGAGCACACCAGGCACTCCTGTCTTCCACTGCCTCCCGCAGTTTGGTCAGACTCATGTTCATAGCTTCGAGAACACTGTCCAACCATCTCGTCCTCTGTCGTCCCCTTCTCCTTGTGCCCTCAATCTTTCCCAACATCAGGGTCTTTTCCAAGGATTCTTCTCTTCTCATGAGGTGGCCAAAGTATTGGAGCCTCAGCTTCACGATCTGTCCTTCCAGTGAGCACTCAGGGCTGATCTCCTTAAGAATGGATAGGTTTGATCTTCTTGCAGTCCATGGGACTCTCAAGAGTCTCCTCCAGCACCATAATTCAAAAGCATCAATTCTTCGGCGATCAGCCTTCTTTATGGTCCAGCTCTCACTTCCATACATCACTACTGGGAAAACCATAGCTTTAACTATACGGACCTTTGTCGGCAAGGTGATGTCTCTGCTTTTTAAGATGCTGTCTAAGTTTGTCATTGCTTTTCTCCCAAGAAGCAGGTGTCTTTTAATTTCGTGACTGCTGTCACCATCTGCAGTGATCAAGGACCCCTTCTTTACACATCTGCAAATAGGGTGTGTCAAGTGCCCTATTTTATTTTATTTTTTAGAGGTAAAGGACCCCTGGACAGTTAAATCCGTTCAAAGGCGACTATGGGGTTGCGGCGCTCATCTCGCTTTTCAGGCTGAGGGAGCCGGTGTTTGTCCAAAGACAGCTTTCCAGGTCATGTGACTAAACTGCTTCTGACACAACAGGACACCATGACGAGTGCCAGAGTGCATGGAAATGCTGCTTACCTTCCCACCGGAGCAGTACCTATTTATCAACTTGCACTTTGACGTGCTTCCGAACTGCTAGGTTGGCAGCAGCTGGGACAGAGCAACGGGAGCTCACCCCGTCGTGGGGATTCGAATCGCTGACCTTCTGATCGGCAAGCCCAAGAGGCTCAGTGGTTTAGACCACAGCGCCATCTGCCCCCGCTAGTGCCCTATTTACCCTGAAGCTGTCCTTTCTTTGGGGGCCTATTTGGCTAAAAGATAAAGCATGGTAAGAAAAGAGAAAAGGAGCCTTGAAGTTGCCTATCAGTAGTAAGCACGTGGACACAGGCATACAGGTAACTTGATCACATGCTTCCCCTTTATGATGAGATGTATTGCATTTCTTCTTAAATTATAGTAATCATTTCTAAATGTGCAACCTGATGTACGCATTAGCTTAGGCAAATTATATGCAAATCAGTTTTTGTACTGTTTCTTTGGTGCTACATACCTTCTGTTTTGAAATGCAAAAAAGAAGTGGCCACCGTATCTGGAAATTCTTGAAGTGGGACGGGCTGGTGTCAGGGCCGGATTTAGGTTTGATGAGGCCCTAAGCTACTGAAGGTAATGGAGCCCTTTCTATGCCCAGCTGTCAACAACAAATTGTTACTGTTTTTTGTGTTGAATATATGCTATATGGTAATTTATGGACCTAATAGGTATCTAACCAGTGGTATTTTAGGGAGCAGGCTGGTATAAGGATCTTCCTATGTTCCCATGCAGCAAACACAAAAACTCCCAACCAGGAACTGCAAGTATGCACCAACTTGTTCTTTCTGCAGTTGGGCATTGGTTTGAGCTGTAGGTGCTGTAACTGTTCCAACCACTTCCTGTAGTGTCAATGATGGTTTCCTGTGTTTGGGGTCATGGGGACAACGGTCTGCAGTTTCTTGAAGATGGACTTCTGGCAAGTGATGGACTGCACCTCACAAAAGTTGGGAGGAATGTTTTTGCCACAAAACTCAAAAACCTCATCAGGAGGGCTTTAAACTGACTTATGTGGGGGAGGGAGACAGTGGTCCTGAAGGTAGGAGTCTATCAAATGCTGAAGATGATCATCCAAATGTCAAGGACCAAATGGAGCAAGCAGCATGCAGACCTAGTGGTGGGACGAAAATATCCTTAAATAAGAGACATGGGGAAATGATCAACGGTCTTCAATGTCTGTATACTAATGCACAGAGCATGGGAAATAAACAAGATGAACTTGAGCTCTTGGTACAGCAAACTAAATATGACATAATAGGCATCACTGAAACCTGGTGGGATGAGTCTCATGACTGGAATGTAGTAATAGAGGGATACAATCTATTTAAGAGAAATAGACCAAACAGGAAAGGAGGAGGAGTAGCTTTATATGTTAGGGGTATGTATACCTGTGAAGAGATCCAGGATTTAAAACTTCAAAGCCAAATTGAGAGTATCTGGGTCAAAATTAAGGGAGAGAAAAACAACAGTGATCTCATTGTGGGAGTTTACTATAGATCCCCAAGCCAAACTGAGGACACAGATGATGCCTTCCTGGAACAGATGGCCAAGCATTCCAAAGGAAGTGAGATAGTAGTAATGGGGGATTTCAACTATCCTGATATTTGTTGGATGTCAAACTCAGCCAAGAGCATAAGGTCGAACAGATTCCTCACTGGCCTTGCAGACAACTTCATTGTCCAGAAAGTGGGAGAAGCAACAAGAGGATCAGCCATTTTAGATCTGGTCCTAACCAATAGTGATGACTTGGTTAGTGGGGTAGAAGTGGCAGGATCATTAGGTGGGAGTGACCATGCTCTTCTGGAGTTTATTATCCAGCGGAAAGGAGCAACCAAGCATACTAAGGTCCAAATTCTAGACTTTAAGAAAGCCAACTTCAGAAAACTTAGGGAAACGCTGGGTGAAATCCCATGGACAGTAATACTAAAAGGGAAGGGAGTTCATGATGGTTGGGAGTTTGTTAAAAGGGAGATATTAAAAGCACAACTTCAGGCAATACCAATGAGACGGAAACATGGAAGGTGCCTAAAGAAGCCAGGCTGGCTATCTAAAGAACTTTTGACTGAGTTAAGATTTAAAAGGGATATGTACAAAAAATGGAAAAGGGGGGAAATCTCCAGAGAGGAATTCAAACATATAGCCAGCACGTGTAGAGACAAAGTCAGAAAAGCTAAAGCACAGAATGAACTCAGGCTCGCTAGAGAGGTTAAAAGCAACAAAAAGGGCTTTTATGGGTATGTCCGTAGCAAAAGGAAAAACAAGGAAACAGTGGGGTCACTCAGAGGAGAAGATGGTGAAATGCAAACAGGGGACAGAGAAAGGGCAGAACTCCTCAATGCCTTCTTTGCCTCAGTCTTCTCCAAGAAAGAAAACAACGCCCGACCTGAAGAATATGGAGCAGATGATTCAGCAGGGGAAACACAGCCCAGAATAAGTAAGGAGGTAGTACAAGAATACTTGGCTAGTTTAGATGTATTCAAGTCTCCAGGGCCAGATGAACTACATCCAAGAGTATTAAAAGAACTGGCAGAGGTGATTTCAGAACCACTGGCAATAATCTTTGAAAATTCCTGGAGAACAGGCGAAGTTCCAGCAGACTGGAGGAGGGCAAATGTTGTCCCTATTTTCAAAAAGGGGAAAAGAGAGGACCCAAACAATTACCGCCCAGTCAGCCTGACATCAATACCAGGAAAGATTCTAGAGCAGATCATTAAGCAAACAGTCTGTGAGCACCTAGAAAGAAACTCTGTGATCACTAAAAGTCAGCATGGGTTCCTGAAAAATAAGTCATGTCAGACTAATCTGATCTCATTTTTTGACAGAATTACAAGCCTGGTAGATGAAGGGAACGCTGTGGATGTAGCCTATCTTGATTTCAGCAAGGCCTTTGACAAGGTGCCCCATGATATTCTTGTAAAGAAGCTGGTAAAATGTGGGCTAGACAATGCTACCATTCAGTGGATTTGTAACTGGCTTACTGACCGAACCCAAAGGGTGCTCATCAATGGCTCCTCCTCATCCTGGAGAGTAGTGACTAGTGGGGTGCCACAGGGTTCTGTCTTGGGCCCAGTCTTGTTCAACATCTTTATCAATGACTTGGATGATGGGCTTGAGGGCATCCTGAGCAAGTTTGCAGATGACACCAAATTGGGAGGGGTGGCTAACACCCCAGAGGACAGGATCACACTTCAGAATGACCTTAACAGATTAGACAACTGGGCCAAAGCAAACAAGATGAATTTTAACAAGGAGAAATGTAAAGTACTACACTTGGGCAAAAAAAATGAAAGGCACATATACAGGATGGGAGACACCTGGCTTGAGAGCAGTACATGTGAAAAGGATCTAGGAGCCTTGGTAGACCACAAACTTGACATGAGTCAGCAGTGTGATGCAGCAGCTAAAAAAGCCAATGCAATTCTGGGCTGCATCAATAGGAGTATAGCATCTAGATCAAGGGAAGTAATAGTACCACTGTATTCTGCTCTGGTCAGACCTCACCTGGAGTACTGTGTCCAGTTCTGGGCACCACAGTTCAAGAAGGATACTGATAAGCTGGAACGTGTCCAGAAGAGGGCAACCAAAATGGTCAAAGGCCTGGAAACGATGCCTTATGAGGAACGGCTTAGGGAGCTGGGTATGTTTAGCCTGGAGAAGAGAAGGTTAAGGGGTGATATGATAACCATGTTCAAATATATAAAAGGATGTCATATAGAGGAGGGAGAAAGGTTGTTTTCTGCTGCTCCAGAGAAGCGGACACGGAGCAACGGATTCAAACTACAAGAAAGAAAATTCCACCTAAACATTAGGAAGAACTTCCTGACAGTAAGAGCTGTTCAGCAGTGGAATTTGCTGCCAAGGAGTGTGGTGGAGTCTCCTTCTTTGGAGGTCTTTAAGCAGAGGCTTGACAGCCATCTGTCAGGAATGCTTTGATGGTGTTTCCTGCTTGGCAGGGGGTTGGACTGGATGGCCCTTGTGGTCTCTTCCAACTCTATGATTCTATGATTCTATGATTCTAGTCTCCATGTAAAATGAGTTCATCAGGGTTCAGCTGCCTATGTTAACACCGTGGATGGAATGGGGGTGCATCAGTGAAGCCCAGGGGGGTTACAGATGGTGTGCGAGTGGTTTCTATTTCAGGGCAGTGGAATGAAAGTACACACGGGCACTGCAGATGCACCAAAGATTTTCCCAGGAGGACAAATAAGACCAACAGCAAAAAGAAGGCAGCCTTTCCAGCTTTTCCAGTTTACTATGTTGCTGTGTTCAGTCGGAGAATGTTTACACTGGTCTAGGTTTGTCGGTATTTAAAGAAAATGGAGCTGAGAGCCATTTAAATAGATTTGGAAGACTATTGGTTATGAATAACTTGGTTTCTTTCTTAAGTTACAAACAAATTAGCTTTCTCTTTGAAAAGACAAAGGAGGGGATGCTGCGAAAGAGACACTGAAGCATCGGTAAAAGGAGTCAGGAAATATAAATAGCCTGCAGGTGACTGAATGGGGTTAAAAGGAAAGGCAGGAACTTGACAATGCATATATCACAGAATATTCAAAGTGTCTTAGACTTTGTCACCTGAAAGTGTGACGGGGCTTTAATAAGAGGTAAAAGAAATCCCCCTTCAGTAAAGAGGCAGTCACTTCTGTACCAAAGAAATTGTGAAAAAGGGGAGGTGCCATGGGGATACCCTAGTATTTTTTTCACCCGTTGTCTGCTGATATCAGTATCATAGCTGCCAAGTACCCCGTTTAACCCCCACTTCCAAAGTGGTTAAAAAACCAGTCCCTCTTCCAGTGAACTCTGGAAATTCTGCTGCTACCAGTCCGTCTTACAGTGCTGGGGAAACCCAGCCATCATCATCATCATCATCACAGTATTATTATTATTATTATTATTATTATTATTATTATTATTATTATTATTATTATTGCTCTGTACAGGGTATAGAGTTCTCCAATAACAATTCTCCACCCGCTTTGCAAACAACAGCTCCCAGGATTCTTTGGGGGAAGCTATGACAGGTAAGGTGGCACAATAGTGCTTTAAAATGTAGTTTGTAGTGATTTTGTACCAATCCATAAAAAAAGACTGGGGGGAGGGCACTACACAAACACAGCAATGTTACAATGAAATAAAGCTTCATTACCGGTATATATTTTCTGCTATGTCATGAACTTCATTCAGAGAACAAAAGTAGCACAAAAATTAATATGCATAGTGGATATCAGTTGTTGTTTTTCAGATTTGCATGGTGTTGTAAACTCACTTCAAACATTTGTCAAATATAGTTACAGCCTGAGTGGGATTGAAAAATTCAGGAAACGAATGTGTTGCATTTCCTTAAAAAGGCCAAGGCAAGCAAAACATGACAGCAGCTGCTGCTGTTACCTTCAGCACTGACTTCTTTGCGCTCTCTCTCTCTCTCTCTGTGTGTGTGTGTGTGTGTGTGTGTGTGTGGACATGCAGCAACAGAAGATGCTGTGAAGAAGTAGGGCTGATGGTGATGGTGCCAATTTAGCAGTCATTCACATTTTTTAAAAAGCTTCCATTATTAAGTGAGGCTGTAGGGTTTGTGTAATGATTCACAACATATAAGGCCAATCGGGAGGAGCCACAAGCTATTTTTCTTCAGGAAGGGAACTGTTTTCATTAACTGAAATCACCCTTTTTGGATTTTCTTTTTTTAAGAAAGGCACTCCTATCGTGTTTCTCCGAAAATAAGACACCGTCTTATATTTATTTTTCCTAAAAAAAACAAAACACTATGACTTATTTTCAGGGGATGTCTTATTTTTTTCCTCCTTCTCCTGCCACAGCTGGCATTGCTGCTGCGCCTATTACTATGTCTTATTTTGGGGGTATGGCTTATATTCCTTGAATGCTTAAAAAGCCTCCTACGGCTTATTTTATGGCTACGTCTTATTTTCGGAGAAACAGGGTATCTGTGATACCTGCTGGTATACCAGTATCACTTTGCAATTGAAAAACAGCCCTTTGGATAGTCCCTATTTATTACTATGATTAGTACTATTAT